>NC_065447.1:88128822-88437647 GCF_917563875.1 Diabrotica virgifera virgifera | reverse complement strand
CACAGCAAACTGAGTTTACATATCCACTTTAATTTTTTGCACAGAAAATTTAATAACTTTAATTTTGAAATTAAATCTATTGAAATTTTTTATAACTCAGATTAAAGATCAGGTATTAGTAACTTTTAATAATAAGTTAATGACTAAATACTTATTTTAAACGAAATCAGTAATAATTCACTACATTGGAACGACCCATTTACTAATCGCAAGAAAAATCCAGGTCCGGATTAACAAAAAAATATAATGTAGGTAATATTCACCTTGAAAAACACCCTGTGTATTTAAATTTTCAATATCCGTTTAAACATTTGACAAGAGCACAAAAAACTAAGTTTAATGGCTCCCTTTAATTTTTTTCGCAGACAATTTAACGAAATTACTTTTGAAATTATTATATCGAAATTTTTGTTAAAGTTCTTATAAATTTCGGCATAATTTCAAAATTAAAGTCATTAAATTGCCTGCGCAAAAAATTGAAGCGAACCATTAAACTTAGTTTTTTGTGCTCTTTTCAAATGTTCAAACGGACTTTGAAAATTTCAATATACTGGGTGTTTTTTCAAATCGTTTTCGATCGTTCCAATGTACCTAGTAAATAAGTATTAATTATTTTAGAATAAGTATTTAGTCATTAACTTTATTAATTTATTATTAACAGTTACTAATACCTGCTTTTAATCCGATTTCTAAAAAATTTTAACAGATTTAATTTCAAATTTAAAGTCTTTAAATTTTCTGCGCAAAAAGCGGAGCTATAAACTCAGTTTTTTTGTGCTCTTTTCAAATGAGCAAACCAATTTGGAAAATTTCAATGTACAGGGTGTTTTTGAAGGTCACAATTACTTTATGTTTTTTGCTAACCCGGACCTGGATTTTTCTTGTGATTAGTAAATGGATCGTTCTAATGTAGTAAAAAAGTATTGATTATTTTTAGTATGAGTATTTGTTAGTTCTTTGTGCCCATTAAAGTTAGTTTTTTGTGCTCTTTTCAAATATGCAAACGGATTTTAAAAATTTCAAGGTGTTGTTTCAAGGTCACAAAGAATTTATAATTTTTTTTTAGTCCGGACCTGGATTTTTTTTGTGATTAGTAGTTCGATGGGTTGTGTTGTAAATGATACATATATGTACCAAATATCAAAATAATATACATGGTGGTTCTAAAGTTATGGGTCCAGAAAGAAATGGGCAAAAATCCATAAAACACCCTGTAACTCGGTTATAAAAATCGGTGAGGCAATAAATGTGGTATATCTAGAACCAACTCAATGACTTCTATTCACCGTTCAAGTATTTCCGTTTCCCAATAAACACCCTGTATATGAGACAAATCTCAAGCCGGGTACACATATGCGAGCCGAACTGTATGCAAACGCTATATTCGTATAATTTGTACGGCAGGACGAACCGCTTACGAGCTGTTCATTCGTCACTCGTCACGAACCACGGCTTGTCGGTTTTTGGGACGAACATAAAGGATATTCGCAGTTCAATTTGGACGGTGTACGCAGCGATATTGTCTCCTCGAATCGAGATTGTGTGAATAGTGTGTTCCTAGAGGAGAAACAAAATGTATTTAACAATTTTTATTTTATAGATGATGATAAACAAATAATTGCTGTCTTTATTTACATTTAGAACGTGACTTTGAGATAAAATTACAAATTAAATGAGTCATTTACATTAAACTTCGCACAAGTTGGTTCGTTGCTTTCCATGGATCATTAATGCAATTGTACATTGTTCTGGGCATTCTTTTGCATTTTGCTTCTTAGGAATAATTACGAATGTGGATACTAACCATTCTTTTGGTAAAATATCTATTTGATAGATTTGATCATATAGTTCTACTACAATGTATATCATTTCTTCATCGAGCAGTTTAAGAAACTCAATCAGGATTTCACCCGGACCTGTAGCCCTTTTCCCTTTCTATTTTGTTGTTTTGTCTTTTGTCTGTTTTAATGCGTAGTTAACTTGCAGTTTTACAATTTTTTTGTCCTGATTCTTCAGATTCCTCAGCTATGATTTGTTGTCTGTCATCTCAGAACAGTTCTTTTACGTGTTCTGTCCATCTGCTTAATAATTGTTGCTGTTAAGGTTAGTGTCTTTTTAATTTTGTTAGACTACTTCCCTCCCTATAGATGCTAACGTTTAAATATCAAAATATGTAAATACATAAATATGAGTTATTTTATTTTTTACTGATTCGTATGTAATGGACTGTCAGCTTGCAAATAATCATCTCTGGATATATGTATTACACTCGGTCTATGTTAAATTTAGTTCACACAGAATAGAAAACTGCATTATTTATAATTGACGAATAATCGCACTAAAACGGTGCCAGGAAACATGCAGATCTCATTATGAATGCCACAAAGACCGGTGAATGAGGAGATCTAATGTAACATTTCCTGTTTGTCTATGGAAATTGCTGCTGGTTAAAAACGCAAAGGATATTAGTCAGATTTGCTAATAATAAAAACCTATTTATTATTTGAAATAACCAAAATTAGCAACTGAAGATTTCTTTGTGAAAATGTATTGTTTATAAACATAATCAATAAGTGAGTGAGTTTTTTACGGATAATTTTAGCTCACTACACTTTTGAATCGTAAAGACTGTTTTTCTCCTTACTAATCAAGAACGGTTACAACTATTGAACTAACCGTACCAAAAAAGACACATAGAGAATTGTTACTTCTATTGTAAACACTGCAGACTTTTATTTTATACACTTCCACGAAATTTATTACAATTTATTTTCACTGCAGTTGCTTCGACAGAGTGTGCCTTTCTCAAGTGATATTTTTACTATGCATATACTCTATAATCTATAATAGTCCAGGTAGCATCTGTTTTGAGATGGACGTTGAGAGGTGACTCATATTTTTTTTGCAGAAATTGCTTGGAATTAACTCATATAATAATAATTGGGTTATCCTCCCACTCAAAAAGGTCCGGAACATTGTTTAAATAATCAAAATGTCAAAAAATGAAGGACAAATTCGATTTTTTTCTTCATTTTTTGATTATAACTTTAAAAGTATTCACTTTCTAGAGAGTTTCACTAACATAAAAGTTGCGTAATTAAATTTCCTACAATATAGGATAGATTAAAAATTTTAAAAATTGTCAGCCTTGTTGCGAAATAGCAATAATTGCGAAAAAAAACCATAAAAACAAGTATTCGTAATTTACGTTTTTCAAGAAAAACTTTAAAACAATACTGTAAATTTCATTAAGATCGGTTTAACAGATTTTTCAAAATAAATTTTGGAATCCAGCTTTCGCAAAAAAAAATCATTTTTTCAAAATGTTGCAGGACTAAAAATAAATCAGATAGCGAGTTAATTTTTTTTTGCATATAGAAGAATACTGTACCTTTCATTTGCAATTTGCAAAATTAAAATCGATTAACTACCACGACGTCAGGAATTTTTTTAAATAAACATTAATTTTTGGTGCTACGCGCAGAACAGCGGTGTTCGATTCACACAAGTTGATTTCCACCAAAATTTCTTCCAATATTTATCTAATATATTATTTTCTAACTCTATATTTTGTTGTACATATTTTAATATTTTAATTCCACAAAAATCCAACTAATTTGATTATCATTTGTGAGATATTGTTTAAACAATCGAATATTATGTTGAAAGATAATAAACGTTTATTCTATAAGGTAAAATATATGAACAAAGAAAGTTTTTGCTAAATGGTTGAAAAACGTAAAATGCAAATACTTGTTTTTTTATGGTTTTTTTCGCAATCATTGCTATTTTACAACAAGGATGACAATTTTTAAAATGTTTAACCAATTCTATATTGTAGGAAATTGAATTATGCAACTTTTATGTCAGTGCAACTTTTCTCAGAAATGAATATTTTTAAAGTTATAATGAGAAAACCAAGGAAAAAATCGAATTTTTCCTTCATTTTTAATTTTAACATTTTGATTATTTAAACAATGTTCCGGGCCTTTTTGAATGGAAGGATAACTCAAATATTATTATACGAGTTATTTTTAAACAATTTCTGCAAAAAAATATGAGTCACCTCTCAATATCCAAATGTACTAATATTTTTACAGATACGTCCTGGTCTATCAGTGAATCAGTTGAGAAGAGGGGAGCTGCGTATACAAACTTACATGTCGTAACTGCCCAAAAACTTACATCGGTCAAACTGGTAGAATCTTTAAGAAACGTACAGCAGAACACAAAAGGGCTTTAAAAAAATAGAAAAACAGATTCTACATAATGCACTTCAGCTTCTAGGTGAAACATCATAATCATTTTTTAACGACCAATTTCAAATTCTCCATGTTCAAAATAAAGGACAAATTCTGAATGACTAACTTTAAACAAAGAGCTCTCCCCTCCCCTTATTCAATTAACGACTGTAAAATAGAGACGCATAGTAAAAGTAAAAATACAGTACTTGAGAAAGGCATTCTGCCAAAGTGGGCAGTAGCTGTAGTGAAAATAAATTGTAATAAATTTTGTGGAAGTGTCGAAATCCAAAGTTTCTTAGATAAAATGAACCTACATCAAGTAAAGGTCGAACCCATCACTGGCCATCACTTATAAGGCACGGACATATCACTAACGAAGCACTACGCGTAAAATGGGCCAAGGAGAGGCTTGTACACTTTCTAAAGCTTCGTTAGGAAAATTCGAGGCCTTCGAGATGTGGTGTTATAGACGGGTCCTAAGAATTTCATGGATGGGGTGTGTTGCTACTGTTGAGGTTCTACGATTAACATAATCAGAGACCGCAAATTAGAATATCTTGGCCGTATTATGAAAAATGAAGAGAGATATGACTTTTGCATCTAATTCAGAGCAAGGCAATTGAAAAGAGAGGAAGAAGGAGAAGAATATCTTCAAAACCTGAGAAGAATTAGGGTATCCTGGGGTATTGATTATACATACATCAAACCTTATGTATATCGAATTAGCCGTGGTGATGTCATACTTGTGGATGGTGGTGAGTGGTGATGTAGTAGAGTACACAGGTGATATTAGCTGCGAATATAGTGCGAACTGCGAACCCTAAAACATACGCCATTCTGAAATAGTCTGAAGAAATAATAAAAGACGGATTCTTCTTTTCATGTGTTCTTAAAATTGTCTTGTCTGTCTATTTGTTGAACTTCTTTCTGTTTGAATGAAATGGTTTCATAAATCATCGCAACATTGAAGGTACCTGACACAGGTTGTAAAATTTGGCATAACATCTTCTTTATTTTGAAATAATTAGACTGCAACATTCTCAAGATATAAATTTCATGTATCATCAAATCATATATAATTATTCGCCCTGGAAATTAAATTGATTAACGTGCGGAACATAGTGGTCATTTTGTAGGTTATGTGGGAGCCGCTAACGTCATATCAAACAAATTTACTAAATTATTTATAGTCCGAGGATACTATTTTGATCCTTTTGTTTCATTCCATCAGCAAATATTGATGGTGCTATTTCTGTAGCTTAGAATATTTTATTGACATGGAGATGAGACTTGATGAAAATTTATTGTACAATGATGGAACTTTTTTTCTTTGGGATTTTGCAACATTTCTTGAATGATCTATTCTAATAGCAGCTATTATTTTTGTCCTATTTGCAGATATTACTTAATCCGTATTGATTAAGTTACTTTTCTTGATCTTGAATTAATTCAAACTTTAATTTATTAGATATCCTTTTGGGAAAAAGTTAGGTTCAAAGTTAGGGGTTGGTCATATTTTGAGTTATTTTGTAAGAGCGCCAATCAAAGAAGAGATGGGTTTTAGTTTGAAAACAGTTCTTTCATTAAACTTTTTTGTGTTTTTCTTACTTAATTTTTATTATCCTGGAGGATTGAAAGTATCACAATCTTAATTGTAGTGGTATGGCAAAAAACGTGATAACTACAGGATTAATAATTGTTCAAGGGTTTGGCACAACGGAGATACTGATACCTCTGTGTAGGTATGGGATCAACATCACTATTTATAGGAAATAGGTACACTGAAAAATTAACGATTATTGATCACATATTAATATGGGAAGAATATCATAGGAAAATGTGTAGATGAGGGAACAGCCGCAGTTTTTAAATATCTGCAATTACCATGACCACCAACATTCTTCCATTTACTTACAGCATTTTCTTTTTTCCGAGGGAAATTGTCTCACAAAAAGGATGAGAGGTAACATGGATGGTAGGAGGACAAAAAACTGAAATAGGCGTAAGCCTATCCAGGAAGATAGAAAAAGGATGGGAACAACTTTTCACACTTAGATTATTACGAATCATATTTTTTGAGTGATTGCTTTGTTATATAACGCCACTTAATAAACTGGGCGTATATCTACGCCCAGTGGAAGAAATGGTTTCATCATTCTCTTTGCCTTATCCCTATGCGGGGTCGGCTTCCCTAATTGCATTTCTCCATACAATTCTATATTGGGTCATATCAATATTAATCCCCTTTACCAACATGCCCTGCCTAATCGTCTCCCCCCCCCCTGTCTTCTTTGGTCTTCCTCTCCTGCTCCTTCCAGGAATCTGCACTTCAGCAATTCTTCGTATTGGGTGATTAGCGTCTCGACGTTGAACATGACCAAACCATCTCAACCTATGCTCTCTCATTTTGGCATCAATTGGTGCCACACCTAGACTTCCCCTAATATAGGTACTCATTTATAATTTTATACTTTTTTATCACTCCACTCATCTATCTAAGCATTCTCATTTCCGCCACATGCGTTTGTTGTTCCTCTTTCTTTTTCACTGCCCAACATTCAGTTCCGTACATCATAGCTGGTCTTATGGCTGTTTTATAGAATTTTCCCTTCAACTTCATTGGAATTTTCCTATCACACAGCACACCACTCGCTTCCTTCCACTTCATCCATCCAGCCCTAATTCTACTGCATGCATCTCCATCTATTTCTCCATTACTCTGTAATACCGATCCCCCTACTTAAAACTATTTCTTTTTACAATCAATTCACCATCCAAAGATACCATTTTATTTGTAGTAACTTCATCTTTAAATGAACATTCCAAATACTCTGTTTTTGTCCTACTAAGTTTTAAACCTTTTTCCTTCAGAGCTTGTCTCCACTGTTCCAGTTTTTGTTCTAAGTCTCTTTCACTATTTCCTAGTAACACGACATCATCAGCATACATTAAACACCATGGAATTTTAACCTGTAGTTTCGCTGTTATCTGGTCCAAAACTAATGAGAATAAATACGGACTTAGCACCGAGCCTTGGTGCAATCCAACTTTCACATGAAATTTATCAGTCTCTCCCACACCCTACACCTGTCCTAACACTAGTCGCTACTCCCTCATACATATCCCTCACAATCTTTACATATTCACCAGGGACTCCCTTTTTATTGAGTGCCCACCACATAATCTCTCGAGGAACTCTATCATATGCTTTCTCAGAAATAGTGGAAGTGGAAGAAATGGTTTAAGAAATAAATTGTATACAGGGTGTTAGTAAATAAGTATGAAAAATTTTAAGGGCTAATTCCACATGAAAAATTAATACCAGTTTGCTTGATAAACATATGTCCGCAAATACTTAGTTTCGGAGATACGGGGTGTTGAAATTTTTATTTCAAACTGCCAATTTATTTATTGCTCTAAGACCAGTTGAGCTATGAAAATGAAATTTGGTGAGTTTTAGGAGGTAGTTATTACGAGTTTTATGACATACAATTAAGAATTTTGTATTCATCATTGGCGCGCCTACGGGCAATGGTCTGAATTATTTTATAGAAAAAAATAGTACGCCACTGAGATATTTCGAATTAGAAATTATTTTTCAATTTCACCTCTAATTTATGATAAAAAACCTTTCTCTCCTTTTTTTCATATGATGCACCGTTTTTATGCAAAAAAATAAAACATCTTGGCGCATATTTTTCATTTCTTAATACATCATCAAGAACTATTAGTGCAGTCACTGAAGGTTTTCACCTCCGATTTCGTTGAACCTCCATCGATTTTCATGAAAATTGGTGAGTAATTAGAGGATACCTGAAGGAACAAAGGTGACATGATGCCAACTTGCGCTTTTACCCTGGGGGTGGATGCCACCCCTTCTCGGGTGTGAAAATTATTTTATTAAAAATAATACCATAAGTCGATAGAGGGACAAATTATAAGCAAAATTTGTTATATAAAGTTATTAAAATAAATAAACACTTTTTTAGTTATTAAAGACCAAAGATTTTATTTTTTCGTAAAAAATGCATGTTTTAAATCGGTTTTTCACGTATAAATAAAAAACTATAAGCTTTTACAAAAAAATTATAATTACTGAAATTGAAGATAATAAAAAATTGAATACATTCGTCACACAAAGAACTAAACTAATGTTAGTTCAAAGTGAGTTATTGGCAATTGAATGTGTATTTTTTTCGATGAGTACTCAAATCTAAGTATTCAAGCTTAAATAACGGGAAAACGATGCATGTATAAAATATTCCTGCTAAAAATTTGCCAAAGTACTTCGGAATACCTATCAAATGAGCTTCAGAATAAGGTAATAGCGTCAAAATTAAGCAAGTTATAATGAAAATAAAAGAACCGTTTCGAATTTTTTAGGAAAAAGTGAAAAATAAAACATACGCAATTTCCACACAAATTAAAATTTATAGTAATCCTTTGAAGAACTTCTTTATATTAGCATAAGTAATGTGTTCGATCATTTTGACCGGTTTAGAATGCATATTTTTGAAAAAAAGATATAATTTAAAAAAATCATAATTTTTAAAATTATTGTAATTCTCATATTCTTTTGATAATAACTCCAAAAATACTCAATATACGTAAAAAATTATATATAACCAAATTTTAGTTTTTTCTGTGCCAAATATTTTACCTGTTTTACAATTTCTATAGGGTAAAAAATAACCCGAGATAGAAACGTTTAAATCTTAAATTTTGCTGTGGGAACCATGCAACCGGGATCATTTAACCTTTTATTTTTAAAAAAGTAAGGGGTTTAAAAGATTAGGTTCAACGTACTTAAATAGCACTTGTAATTAACTTTCAAACAGTTTTTAGATGAATCTGATATCGTAAACACGAACGGAGTTATAAAAAAAAACAATAACATTTTTTGGAAAAATTTTTGAAAGATAAATTTTGAAAAAAATTTGGAGCATAAATTTTAACGCTATCAACATGTTCGGGGGCTCATTTAATAGATATTTTTAAGTACTTTGACAAATGTTTAATAAGTTTATGTTATAAAATGCATCAATTTCCAGTTATTTCAGCTTGAATATTTAGAGTTTTTAACTCGCCGAAAAAAATATACATTCAATTACCTATAACTCACTTTTAGTTAGCATTAAAAGGTTTTTGTAGTAAGCGGTTTATTTCATTTTTCTGTATAAGAATGCTAAAAAATTATTTAGATGAAATTCTTCTTCTTGATGTGCCTATCCGTGACGAATGTGGCGGTCATCATGGCAATCTTCACTTTATCTGCAGCAACGCGGAAAAGCTGCACAGATGTTGTGTTAACCAGGTTCTGAGGTTCTTTAACCAGGATGTTCTTCTTTTTCTTGGACTTCGCTTTCCAAATATTTTTCCTTGCAGGATGGCTTGTAGGAGGGCATATCTGGATTCATTTCGCATAATGTGTCCAAAGTATTCCAACTTTCGAGATTTGATGGTGGTTAGTACTTCTCGGTTATTCCCCATTCTTCTAAGAATCTCCTCATTTGTGACCCGATCACTCCATGGGATTTTAAGAATTCTACGATATAGCCACATCTCAAATGCTTCAAATTTTCAGCACATATCCTCGTTCAAGGTCCATGATTCAACACCATAAAAAAGGACAGAGAAGACGTAACATCTCAGCATTCTTACTTTTAAACCAAGAGAAAGGTTGTGGCTCTTGAAAAACGCCCCCATACGGTTGAAGATTGATCTAGCTTTTCCGATGCGCGCTCTTATTTCTTGGTTATTGGTCCATTCTTCATTTATTATGGTGCCGAGCTACTTGTAGTGCCTCACTCTTTCTAGAGGGGTTTGGTCGATATAGAGTTGACCCTCTGTTATCTTTTTTTTGCTGACGATCATAAGCTTTGTTTTCTTTACGTTTATATTGAGTTAATATTTTTGACTGTAGTACGTGATTTTGTCCATGAGGACTTGTAGGTCTTCTAGGTTGTCCGCAAATACTATGGTGTCATCTGCATACCTGATATTATTTAGCCGGTACCCGTTTAGTAGAATACCTTTTTCAGTTTCGTGCAAAGCTTCGATAAATGAAATAACAACATGCATTCTTTGGATATACAATATAAGTACATCACCCCTTTTTCTTCCATGCACTCTAATACTCTAATGCATAGAGTGAGTGTAGGTATGTAAGTTCTACAAACCATGTTGACTTAGGGCTTGATGTTCTTATACTCATGATGAGATCCTTGGAATTTATTACAAATTATTCTGTGATCCTCTAATTAATTGGATTTTTTCACTTCTGAATCATCATACATACCTTAAAAGATACTTCCAAGTGGACCTCAGTCGGTACTACTTAAGATTTATACTGCCTGTCCAATTATCTGCCTCCATTGCTTTTTGTGATACACAGTCTCTTTAAATCGTCCGCCATCGTCGAAAGGAGCCGATGGGACAACGAGCCAAAAGAAAACCGAGTCTTACTTATCAAAACAACTTAGAGGACAGTTTCAACAGCTCTAGAGTTAGAGCAGGGAGGAATCTATTCCTTATTTTACGGACAAATTTTATATCGAAAATACATATTTGTAGTCTCAATTACTTATTCTCAAACAAAACTATCAGTCGTAGGAGAAATAAATGAATTAGAAAAGGTATTAAGTATTAGCAAAAATATTGACAAGCTCGTTAAGGAAAGCTCGACTCATTTCGAATTCAGCTCAGCCCGGCTCGAGAAAAATTTGATTCGGCTCGAAAGAAACAAACCGGTTTGAGCTTGAAGTTCGGCTCGTCAAACGAGCAGAAGCGAGCTAAACTCGAGCTTGTGACCATCCCTAGTTGACAGAGCCACGATTAAATGGAGGATTTCTAAAGGAGGATTTGGTTAATAATGAGCTGTGATGCCACTGATATGGTCATGATAAAATTATTTTTTTTTCTATGAGATGTGCAGAATTACACTCGCTTTCTTTAAAGGGCTAGAGTTTTAACGTCGAGGAGTCTGCACTGTACAACTTTTAATTTCTCGATTATATGGTATATACATTCAGACTGTTATTATACGAGAATTTCGATTGTTTATATAATTTTCATTTATTATTCTATATAGCTTTAACGAGGACAAACAACTGTTCTAATCAGCACGTGCCTTTGTTGACGACAGCTATTTTTTTCTCATTTCATTAATGTTCCATACATACTAATGACAAAATTATTGCGAACAAAATATGAAAACGATTCTATTTTAGACTCCACTAATATTTGATGACAGTCCAATATATTATCACAAAAAACTAGTTTTTGACTTTTAATGCTGTAATTTAAATAATAAAAGACAGGAAATCACTTTAAATTTATAGAAAATCTGAATATTTTTCTAGTAAAAGTAGACCGTGGGCTTGCCATCTACTACACAATAATTTTATCTAAATCGTAGAAAAAGTAGACTACATCAGAGAAGAAAATATTTAGACTATCACATCAATAGACTGCACATTGTGCAGAAATGTATAATTTATTTATGATACTAAACATTCTCTTCGTGAAACACCATAAAATTGTGAGACATGGACGTTAAAAACCACAATGCTAAACAAATTAGAAGCATTCGAATTGTGGTGCTATCGATGGATCCTAAAGATATTGTGGGTTTCGCACACTTCCAATGAAGATGTTCTTCAAATGATGAATTGAGAACATCTGCTCATAAATATCATAAAGAGGAGAAAAACAGAATACTTCGGCATATAATTAAAAAACCTAAATACCATTTACTTCTCCTTATAATACATACAAGGAAGGAAAGAGATGGATTGGTCGGAAGAACTGTCTTTTCTGACTTCTTCTTTTAGTGCCACATCCTATTGCTACACATCACTACTATGAGTAGATATTCTATAATTCTATACTATAGAACTTTTTAGTTGGGTTATTGTTTGGCTTTAATACTAATGAAAGAAACAAACAAAATATTTGGTGATGATCAAAACAAAAAGGAAGACAAACTGACAGTGGTAAAATCGCAGTTGCTAAATTTTTGAAAAGGATGTAGTTAATTATCAACATTCTTATTGACAAAAATATACTGTTGGTCACCAGTGGAAGCATATATCAAGAAAAAGAACATCTGTTCATTTAAACATCGGTCTAATTAAATCCAAACTCAGAACTGCTAAATATCTTCGGCGTTTTTGTTTCTATTTACGGCCACAATTTTTGTTTATGTATTGAGGATTGTCCGTCAGCGGGTTTTCAGTAATTTCAGTGATTTTTCAAAACTTTCACCCTTTCGCAGACATAACATCCTTTTTCAGAGGCTGCTTTTTTCTTTCTCTCCGCAGCCGGTTTAAATAAAACTAAGACATATGCCGATAGTGGGTTAAAAAAGCCGAGCTGGAATTGTAGACATGCGAAAGGTGAGAATCGTTTGTTGTTTAAAAAAAGGAACAGGCCGGAAGTTGAGTAATCTTTCAAATTTATTACGAGGCACGCAGGAATACATTGGGGTAGACGGACAATATTTTAAGAGACTGAGTAGCAACCGGTTGATGTACTTTGGTTACGGTTGAATGTCTCTTTTATAGACTTTATTATTATTCTATTTATTAATAGTAGTAGAACGGAGTGGCAAAGCGATCAATAAAATTTGCTGATTGAGTAAAAAAGCCTCTTAATACATATTATGTATAACTATTGGGATGTTTTTTGTCCGACTTTTAAACACAAGGCTCTCATTAAAACAGGTACCATTACAACAAAATACTAAGTGAACACGTTTTCTTTTTATTTATCATACATAATATAGTAGGGGAGGAAAGAATGCTAAATTTGCAGTTATTCGAGCGTTATGTGATGGAGCTTTAAGTTTTCCGACTTTCCATTTTTTTAATTTAATTATCCATTTCCAACAATCGTTTTTCCGATTAGGTATAGCGCCATCTATCCATAATTCGAAAAATGTCTCGAATAAAAGTTACTTATTTTTACGTAAAGAATCCAAATCTGCAATAAAAAATGGGGGCTCCTATTTAAGATTTTAAAGTAACCCCCACCCCACGTCCGTGAAGGAACGTGTATGGTGTTATTCGATAGATTTTTCAAAAATATTGAATACTGAAAAATTTTAAATTTACCCCCCACCCCTGTCCGTGGAAGGTCGTGTTTGGTATCATTCGATAGATTTTTGAAAAATATTGAACACGTATTTTTTATTTTTCGAACTGACGTTCAGTTCGCGAAGTATTCGCTTTTTTTTGTGAAACTTTGTGACTCACCCATTTTCTTACGGCCCGCTTAAATCGTCAGATTTTTGAAATATACCTACACTGTTTTGCATGTAGGTACTTAACTTACTTTATCTTAATCTGACGATTTCGAGTTTTTCTAAGGATAGATTTTTTTCGGATTCCCCATAAAGAACTCCCCTGTATTAAGAACCAATATATGGTAGAGGTACATTTATGAGGTACAAGGTTTCTCCCCATGTGATAATCTGACGCTCGAGTAACTGCAAAAATCTCCGTTTGGGCTCCCCTACCAATATGTATCCATTATACCGTTGAGACCAATTTTAAATCATACGGATCTGTCTGCAACAGACTTTATTGAGTTTGAGCTGTACTGCCCAAGAAAATAAATTTTCGTTAACTTTTCTTGGTTATAAATGAGTATTTATAAACCAATATTTTTTCAACTGAGGCTCAGTCCGAACCTCTTTAACATGATCGTGAACAAGATCATAGAATATGTACTTAAATAAAACCAACATTGCCTACAAAATGGTAAACCTAGCTCTCTGTGATAGGATAGAATTCTGTGTTATGTGGATGATCGATTAATCATAGCAGAAAATGAAGTTGACCTCCAGTGCCTACTTTACAGCTTCAGATTCAATATAACAGCATACAAGTCAAACATGTTAATGTCCCATGAAAAGACCCAGTCAAAGATTACAGCCAAGAGCCCCATCAGATCTAAACACTAATAATTAACGAAACTAGAACAAGTCACGAATTTTAACAGCCTAGGAAGATGTATTGTATGATAGATATTCTGCGGAGGAAGTGGAAACACAAGTCAACAATGCAACCAGCAATTCGGTATATACTTAAGAGATTTCATGTGGAGGAACAAATATATATGACCGCAGAGGGCAAAGTCGGGATATATAAAGCATGTGTAAGACACTAGTACTAACATTGGCAATACAGAAAAAGAGATGAAACGCCGCTTACAAAAAGATTGATGACTACAGTACTATAGAATGAGTATTAGGAACTACAGACATGAGTATTAAGAACCATAAAAGGAATTTCTCTCAGAGGTAGAATAAGCGATGAGGATAGATTAAGAGAAACTGGAATTCAGGATGTGTTGAGATGGACACATGCACGACACCGAAAATGGAGATATCATGCCTACAAATGGACCCACTAAGAATCGTGAAATGGGCAAAAACGCATAACCCAATACAAAAAGATCACTATGATGACTCCCGAAGAGATAGTATGACAGCTGGATATCAACTTCACCAGACAAGAGCTAGGATGAGATGATGGAATAAACAGGTCAAAGTCCTACAAGAAGAACAAGATGAGGAAGAAGAACAGGAATAAGAAAAGGAAGAAAATGAGGAAGATGGTGGAGCAGAAGACGAAGAAGAAGATAATAATGAAGAATAAGAAGAAGAAGACGAAAAAGAAGAACAATTTTAAAATGTTATAGATTAAGAAACATATTTTTTCTTTTTGTTTAGTCTTTACATCCCTCAGTGTTATAACTAAAATTAGGAAAGGCTGTACGGCGTCTACTAGATACCACCGGCTATCTTATTACCGCCAGCTTATTACCGAGGGCCGAAAGTTCCTTAGAATAAATAAAAAGTTTCTTTTGAATGAGATATTTGAAATTAAAAATTACAATCAATTTTCTATTTTGATTTTCGTAATAACGTAATATTCATTCTGCGTTTAAATTAAAAAAAAAATACCTATTAGTTTTCTCAGGATTCGAAAAAATGAATGCATTTAAAATACATTGGAGGTGAAATTTGCGCCTATCCCTAAGTGTTGGCGAAAATTGCTTTATTAATTTCTTTTTGAGAAAATCTCGTCGTTTGATTAAATATAATATATACCCCACCATTATCCAAGTTTTTATTTTTGCTATTTTTATTTAAGCGTTTTATCTCTCTACTCCTAGAGGTTTGTTTGTAATTATTTAACTTATTTATAAATGTATCATAGGTATGATATATTATGTGCAATTTGAAAATCTATTTTGTTGATATAAATTGCATCTAATTTTCATTTTTTAAAAGCTGTTTTCCGATATTCAGGTTTCTAATTATGAGTGGACAGGCCTGGATCCCTCGAATCAGAAAAAGTTGATTAATAGCAAGCTGAAAATTTGTTAATAGCTTAACGGTGTCTAGTCGGACAAACTTTGATGTATGGGAACACTGGAACAGGGGAAGATTTAATTGTGGAACAGGTTACAGGTTTCGAACGTCAGACTAGGAAAATGTCCCATGTATTTTGTCGGACAGAACTTCCAATTGATTTGTTATCCTTTCATTAAACTCTCATGCAAAAATCAGACTGCTATCTTGCTATCTATCGCCAACATAATTAGTGCCATTTGGCATGTTCTACGTGTCGGACTTATTAAAATGTCGGACATATTTGTCAGACAAACATTTTTCCTATAATATATTATAAAGGTTGCTATTGAATAAACTTAAAACAACCTGCTAGTTTTCCCAATCATAAGCTTGTCAAGATGGCACGTTCCATAATTAAAATCACGTTCCACAATTAAAACTTCCCCTGTTCCAGTGTTCCCATATATCAAAGTTTGTCCGAATAGACACCGTTAAACTATTAACAAATTTTCAGCTTGCTGTTAATAAACTTTTTTTTGGTACGCTGGATCCAGGCTTTAGATGTAGAACATTTTTGAGTTTCATTATTTAGGTATAAAAAAGGCTGGAGTAAAGTGATCAGTCATGAGTCATGTCAGTATGAAAAACGATAGGATTAATATTATTTTACTGTTTTAAATTAGCTTGAGTTTTTATATGTTGACTTATATTTAATGTTTATTAAAAACTTTTGATATACAATGTGTGTTTTTATTGGGAGGGTGCCTAAGGGTATTCCAATTGGAACCAGGGCCCGCTGATCTATCAGTACGCTACTGAGCAGAATATAAGCCTATTAGACACGAAGATTCATTAATATGTGTAAATACTTTAATTTTGCACAATTTTGATGTCAAATTATGACGATTTTACCCAAACAACTTAGACAATATGTTGCTACTTCAGTTTAATAGTTGTATTTGCGTTAAATATTATCTTACATAGGGTTTAAAGCACAATTAATTATAATGATAATTACATTTTATATTTATTTTGACGTTTCGAATTTTCAATTCGAAAATCGGTTTCAAAAAATTTTTCAATTAAAAATTATCAGGAAATAATGATTACAATTTATTTGTAAATATTATGTGATTTTTAGTTACTTCTTCTATTTTAATATCAAACTTGTGCATATACATATAATTAATCTGTAGGAAAATATAGATCAAAGGACAACATAAATACTGGGAAAACTGGAAATTTTTTATTGTTTTGAGAGCAATTCATAGAAAATTTTCGAAACTTTCGTTATTTTTACAGCGGTGTGAATCATCTGTCATTCAAATAATTTAGGAACGAAATATCATCTCAACACTTATTTATACTTGGAAAGATTTAAGTACATAGGTTTTACTTGTCAAAATGTGTAACGGGGTTATTGGGTATTTTCAAAACTACAAAATATCCATCAGTAAAATTGACATATTGTCACCGATTCCAAAATATTTCGAATTTGTTCGAACAGAGCCGTATCAGAATATTTATAAATAAAAAAATTAAAATAAAAATGTACACCATTTTTATATTCAGCTGCAATGCGAAGCCAAAATTGTCTTAATTTTTACTAGGTTCAGAGAACGCCACCAGCACTCTTATCGACGATTTCGCCACTTTTTAGTGACTCCTCAGAGAATGCATAGGTTGCTATCTCTGCCCTAAGTTCAAATTTTCGACTCTATTAGTCCCCGCATTGCAACTGACGTGATCGTGATGGTAGTAGATGCCTAGCGGCATTTGCTAAATGAATAAAAGTCAAAGTATTCATCCTAATAGAAATATTTAAAAATATTTTAAAAGATATTTAATTGAAAACTTATTGGACCATTTTCCTGGTTTCCAGTCATGGTCACCTCCATGGCTTCTAAAATTTGCAAGCCAGATGGATGCTGAAGCGAAGAAGACAAGAGGGAATTCTAAAATTTGCAATTCACGACCCCGTCTGTTTAGCGTTTAAAAAAAATGAATGTCCGTTAACATGATGATACCCAACTAAAGAGGTTGAAATTAATTAATTCGTATGAGGGTTGAAAGAGTGTATAAATTCCACAAAAATAAAGAATTTCCTGTAGTATGCTGTATACTATAAATTACAAAAAAATCATGAATATCCTTCATAGAAGGTTTTTTAAGTTATACTTCTTTACGATTGAGGGTGAAATTTTATACTTCCCTGGCGCATGCGCAGACAGACAGTATGTAGTTCGTTGCTAATCTTTCAAATTATGTATGTATCAGTGCAAATAAGTCATTAAAAGAATATATTAGTGTTTTTAGTAAATGTATTATTTATTATAATTTTTTGTGCCTTTGGATTTGTCTTCCTCGGGAATAAAATATTTTAGAATTATAGTAACTATATGTATTTACTTTAAATTTTAAAGTATTTTTATACCTATTTGGTCTATTGAATTTGTCAGTATGTATGAGAAATCTTGTAAGCTGTCAAAGCAAAGGGAGTTTGGCTCGGTGGTAGCGCGTTCGACCGGAGATCTAGAGGTCCCTGGTTCAATTCCGTGTGTTATCTAACTTTTTTATATTTTTAGTATTGTTTTAGTAAAAATTTTTGGAAAGTAGTAAGTAAAAATTAGTTTAATCTAGCTGAGCGGCTGAGGTTTTAATCTAGCTGATTAATCTAATTGAGCGGCCGTGGGTAACGGCATAAACGCTGGCCTCATACGCCAGTAGACGTGGGTTCGATCCCTGCCAAAGACAAACCATTTTCATTTCCAATAATGACACGAGCCGTCTCACCGTGCCTCGGAGAGTACGTTAAGCCGTAGGTCCCCCTGGGCTAGTGTACATCGACACTAGTTACTTGAAACAGGGTTAAAGATGTAATTGGCGCTGGAACTATCCGAAAGGATCTCCCCGGCAAAAATGCCATACGATATTATTATTATAGTTTAATCTTTAAATACAAATAACCTGTTGAAGGTATATTTATCTCGTTGAAATCATATAATACAAGTATAACTTCTTACGTGCGTACAAAGTACACACACATTCTTTTTTTATTTTAATAAACTCTTTCGGGTTACATCACAGAACGTTTTTGGAATACAATTTCATCTTCAGTGATGCTCACAAGGTATACATGCTTTGAGACACCAAAATATCTGGCTGAAATCTCTTTATTTACATAGTATAAAGTTGTTATGCTTCTTTTCATGAGCATTTTTCAGTACGTCACAAATGATAGAACAAAAAGGTAAGTCCGTGATAATATACATTTTAGTGACATGACATTTTAGTTAAATCTGACAGTTGTCACATTTTATTTGCAAATTGGCATAAAATCAAATCAATTGTGTTTATTGCATTTATAAAATGGTATTTTCTTTGATTTGTATAGTCTTATAAATTGTTCAGAGTATAATCGTAGATATATTATACAATTCGCAAATTATTTTATTTTCGATTATGGCGCCATCTATTGACAACTAGAATAAATGTTATAAATGTCACCGACGAAATGTAATCACCGACGTGCGTTTTTTTCTGTCACATACAATTTAATGCATTAGAAAGAAATCGAAAAACTGTGAAGCACTGAAAGATCCTCATGAGAAAAAGTATATACAGTTACATTCTTGTATAAAATTTTAACATTATATAAGTTTTGTATTCAGTTTGTTTCATTTTTGTATGCATTTTTGTATAAAAGTTCAAATAGTCCAAGTAATGAAGCTTAAAATAGGACAAAACCTCGCAATTTTTACAGAATGGATCGATTTGCTTCAAAATTTGAGAATAAGTGGTGGATAGTCCAAGGATCAAAATCTATATGATGCTGAAAGGCGCCTTTACCATGGGGGTGGGTGTCACCCCATCTTGGGGGTGGAAATTTTTTATTATATTTTGACCGCAAGTTAGTAAAAATATTCATTCTAAGCAAAAAACGTTCTATACATTTTTTTGATAAAATTAATAGTTTTCGATTTATTCGCTATCGAAAGTGTTAGTTTTATATCGAAAAAATCAATGTCGTTAATAAGTTTTCGGCTAATAACTCCAAAAGTTTTCGTTTTATCAAAACAACTTTACCAAACAAAAATGTACCTTTTGAAACAATAAACAAAACCGTTTCTTTTATTTTTTTTAAGATCAATAGTAATCGAGCTATACATTATTAAATGTTAGCTCTTCTTCGTCAAATGCTAAATACTGTAGCTTCAAAGTCAAAAGACGGGAAAACTATGCATTTTTCGAGGATAACTTGTTTAAACTAATTTAAAGCATTTTAAAATATCTATCTCCTGAAATAAAAACAAAGTCTTTAGTTCAAAAATTAAGTGACGTATATTGAAAAGAATGTTAGTCCCTACTTTTTTCAGCGAAAAAGTGATCCGAAGCAACCTCCTAATCATCACCCTAATTAAAATTAGTCATTAATCTTATTTGGTGTTCTTTATTTTTATATTATTAATGGGTTCTAGAAGCTTGACCAGCTTAGAATGATTAGTTTAAAAAAATGGAGTTAGAAACGAATAACGAATTTTTGTAGTTTGGAAAAAAATGGCTTTTTCTTCAGAATAGAAAGATTAGCATCAGAGATACGAAAAAATGTTTAAATATGAAACTGTAGCTTATTTAGTTCTCAAGAAACTGGTTTCCAAAAATTTTTACTACAGCAAAAATTGAGTGAGCTATTGATAATTAAATCTTGTAATAACATGTAAAATCCACCTTTACCAACCCATTTAAAGTCACCTCTTTTTGCGACTGAGGATTTTAAAAAGAATTAATATTAATAGGCTTATAGACCTTATAAAAACCTACAAAATTCTTTTTTGGCAAACTTTTTAAGATAAAAAAAAGAAAAGTTACGGTCAAAAAATCAATATATTTTTTCGAAAAAAAAAAAGGAGAAATCCAATTGGAAGCATAATAATGTAAGTTAGCGATATTTTTAGTCATTGGCCTTATTCACTCTTCTTCATTTATGTATTATGAATAGAATGTAGAAGTTAGACTGGTTTAGAAAGATTAGTTTTAAAAAAACTGGAGTTAAAAGCGAATAACGAATTTTTGTAGTTTGGTAAAAATGTCGATTTCTTCAGAATAGAAAGATTAGAATAAGAGATACGAAAAAATGTTTAAATATGAAATTGTAGGTTATTTATTTCCCCAGAAATTGGTTTAAGAAAATTTTTTCTATGGCAAAAATTGAGTGAATCGTAAATTAGTATATTATTGAAAAACACTTATTTTTTCGATATAAAATTACACTTTCGATAGCGAATAAATCGAAAACTATTCATTTTATCAAAAAAATGTATAGAACATTTTTTGCTTAGGATGAATGTTTTTATCAACTTTTGCGGTCAAAATATAATAAAAAATTTCCGCCCTTGGGATGGGGTGGCAACCACCCCCATGGTTAAAGCGCCTTTCGGCATCATATAGATTTTAATCGTTGGACTATCCACTACTTGTTCTCTCAAATTTTCAAGCAAATCGATCCATTCTGTAAAAATTGCGAGGTGAAAAGCTTCAGTTCCTGGACTAAAACATCACATATTATTTTATATTTCGTAGTTCTGTGGTCTACACCCTATTTAGATAGAGACTTTTTGAAAAATTGGAATTGAATGCGTATTTTTGGTAGGGGTCGACAAGACAAGAATTTCTTGTCTTGACAACAACTTCTTGTCTTGTCTTGTCTTGAGAAATAATCAAGAAATCTTAAAAAATCTTGTCTTGACGTTTTCTTGACATCTAATATCTTGTCTTGACTCAAGAGATTTCAAGATCTTGAAATTTCTTGATCACCCGGTCCGGTGATTCACCGGCGACCTTGTTATTGCGTTTCGTGGTAACACGGCCTCCACTGCCACATCTGAATTTGTTTCCTGACGAATGCAAAATTGATGTGTAGTTGGATGCTTAAAATAAGCATTTTGTATGTTTCGCAAGGGGAAAAATATTGCACACTACCATTGGAGGTAATTGGAGTAAGCTTACTTTTAGACAAACTGGAAATATTGTGCTCATGAATTCGATAATAAAATTGATAGAGGTGCAACCGATGAAACATAACAAAACTAATTGGATATACTGTATAGTTCTTATTTTGGATCCTCGGCATAAAGTAGTGGCATTTTCCTCTTCACCTTGGGAAAAGCTTCTACAATCAGAAGCAGTACAAAAATTTGAAGAAATATTTAAAGATAACTACTTTAATAAATCCCTTTAATAAATAGAATGATCTTCTGATCTACACAATCCAATACCAGACCAATACAGAATCCAATACAGAAGTCCAATACCACTTAATAATCTGAAAAAAGAAAGCTGATAATGATAAAATGATAACTTACAATGTTGGAAGTATGATACTGAAAAATAAATAAATGAGCCTAGGTCAGAAGATTCTGAGAATATACTTGATTGGTGGAGAAGACACGAAAATATCTACCTGTTATTATCGAAAATGGCCAAGGATGTTCTCGGAATGCCAGCAACATCTGTATCTGCAGAAAGCCTATTTTTCAAGCGCAGCTTTAACAATAACCAAAAACCAAGAAATCGCCTAGGCGTTGACTCCATGAGAAATGTTATCTGCCTTAATTCAGGGCTTATCAATTCCGACTTAAAAATGTGCTAAATTTGTTATTTGATATAAAATCTAGTTTGCAATTTTATTTTTAACAGGATGAGGTACCTAAGTATTAGTAATTATTATTTTTAATTTACATTTTTGTAAATCGTTTTAGCAAAAAAAAATGTTCAACGAATTAAAATATGTTATGTTATATTAAAATAATGTTATCTTATTCACAAATAAATACGTTTTATAGTTTTCATTATTAGTCAAGATATTTCAAGATTTCTTGTTTTCTTGACAAGAAATCTTGGTATTGACATACAATTTCTTGTCTTGTCTTGAAATCAAAAATTACTTCTTGTCTTGATCTTGTCTTGAAATCAAGACAAGATCAAGACAAGATCTTGGAATTTTCAAGAAGTTGGCGACCCCTAATTTTTGGTCGTCTAAGGCCCCTCTGAATATCTTAATAGTAGTTTTAGTTTGAATGTTAATTACGTACTGATATTTCTTCTTTTGGAATCTGATGTCTTGTGTATTGGAGTATTCAACAACAGCTAATTTTTCAGAATAACCGAGACGGCAATTGTGCCGAGTGCAGAAAGTCATACTTTTCCGCACGCGACTGCAGTTTGCCGAACGACGCGAAGCGGGAGTTCGGCAAGCAGTCGAGTGCGGAGAAGAGACTTTCTGCAAGAGTTAGGAACAATATTTTTTCTACGAGTCTTTAAAAAATGACCAAATCTTAATCAATTAATTTAATTAATATGAAAATACATACACAAATTAATTCTTTGACAAGGTTGTCAAAACCAAACTTTCAATATAATTAGTTAGCATGACGACGATCTTGGTTTCCATGACGATGATTTCAAATGACTGTTATTGTCTACCGATTTGACTTTCGAATATTACGTCAAAATTAATTTAATTCATCCAATTGTCGCGTTAATTTTATTAAAACAGGAACACAATAAGATACATTTGAAATAAAATAGTAAATACTATCCAAATATTAGTTTATTGCATGTATTATAATTATTTTAAGGCCATATTAAAATATCCAAACGCTCGCGGAAAAGTAAAACGCGTGCGGAAAAGTAAAACTTTCTAAACTAAAACGCGTGCGCGAAAGTAGACATTTTTGGACGCTCGTAGAAAAATGAATTTTTATATTGCATTTGATTGTTGCAGTGTCAACTAAACCAGATGCACCGAATACGTACGATTTCTGAGGTGGCTAACAGATCTCTATGAATTTTCGACCGATTGAACCGATTAAGCGAATGATTAGTATTTGGCACAATGTGCAATGTAAGTTACAATAGTGAGAACTCCAATCCTGCCTATTCGTCCGATTTGAGTCAAAACTTTGGGTGATTTATGTAGCAAACTAAGCGGAGTTTCTTCTAATATATTTTCCAAAATATTTCAATAATTTGTAATAGTCGAATCATAAATATAAAACAACGAGAGTGTAAACAAGAGAAGAACGTCACTGATTGGCAAGGCAAGCGAGATTCTTTACATTTAAATAGAATCTTGTAGTATTTTAATAGATAGCTAGGGTATATATAGAGTGTTATTATCAAAAATAAAAGCACGACTGACGTTATTCGTACGTTCGGTTTATTCTATATTTAATACGGGATAGGTATTGCATTAGAGTTTTGAAATATCTCCATAACAGCTGCTCTTATTAAAAATCATTTTTATGAGATACTGCCATGGATTAACGTAAAGCTTTCTACACTAGAGAAGAATGCCTGCTTGCGCACCCAAAAAATATTTAATGGATATAATGTTGTCAGCACTTAATGTATTTTTCTAATAATATCTACACCACTATTTTTAATGGGACGATTTGGTGAGAAATCACAATGAAATATGAAAATGCGATCACTTTTCGTCATCTTAAAAGTTCGTGCCATTAATAGTCCATTTACTCACGGATGTTGCACCGGATTTTAAAGAAACGTTTGGATTGACATGCAATTTGGCATACACATAGCTAACATGTTAAAGAAAAAAGTGATATTGTGCCGATGTGTGCTTTTGCCCTGGAGGTAAGTTTCACCCTTTCTCGTGGGTGAAAAAATATACGTTTAAAATAAGTGCAGAAATAGATAAACTGACTCATTCTAAGCAACTTTTGTTTTATAGACTTTTTTCACAAGTCAATACTTTTCGAGTTGATGAAACTGTTGCGAGTGCGAGTCCATTATATTAGTGATACCAAAAATCGCAACAAGTAAACACTGTCGGTTTTGCTTTTCTAAATATTTTGGATTTTTTGTTTTCTGTAAGACAAAAATTGGAAAAAGATATGGCTGTTCAACATTTGCATACTCTCGTGATTAGTGACTCGTTCAAGCTCTTTTTACTACAGCCCTGTCAGAAATAAGTACTTTGAACCCATGAAACTTACAGATCATATGAACAATATACAGTATGTCCCTGTAAGTTGCAACCATATGGAAAACTTTTTATTATTAATTTTACGAAAAAAATTATTCTTCATAAAAAGCTCTGCATGGTCTAAAACCTAGGATTCAACCATCAGATATCAAATTTTATGAATATTATACGATGTATATCACTCAAGAATAAAGTAGCTTTATTTTTCACAATATTGAAAATTGTTATTATGAAAAGTTGTTTAGAATTAAGAACTATATTCTAATATAATGCAATTTCATCATTCTAATTGAAAAAAAAATTTCTATCAATTTTATACGAGGTATGTCAAAAAATATGAATTCGCTCAAGAGTACCTACTTAAATAAAATACCGTTATTTTTCACAATATCGAAAATTGTGATTATGTAAAGTTGTTTAGAACTAAAAACCATGTTTCAGTATATAATTACATCCTTCTTATTGAAATATTCTGAACTATAATGGTACTTTATTCTTGATCGAAATTCATTTTTTTTGACATACCTCGTATAAAATTGGTCAAATTTGATATAAGATGGTTGTATTTAAGGTTTTAGACCATCCAGAACTTTTTATAAAGAATAACTTTTTTTCGTAAAATTAATAATAAAAGCGTTATCATAATTGAAATAACTGAAAATAATGTGTTACCCTTAATTTAAAAAAAAATTCATTTTTTTTTAATTAGAATGATGAAATTGCATATTGGTATATAGTTCTTAATTCCAAACAACTTTTCATAATAACAATTTTCAATATTGTGAAAATAAAGCTACTTTAATCTTGAATGAAATTCATATTTTTTGACATACCTCGTATAATATTCATAAAATTTGATATCTGACGGTTGAGTCTTAGGTTTTAGACCATGCAGAGCGTTTATGAAGAATAATTTTTTCGTAAAATTAATAATAAAAAAGTTTTCCGTATGGTTCCAACTTACAGGGACATACATAAGTAAAGCAACTTGTGAACCGGTAACGATTAATTTTATTTGGGATGCTAAGTAGGGCGTGATTTTCCCGTTTTTTTTTTACCAAAAAAAAAGGGGACCAAGTTTATTTTAAGCGTAACTTGCTTACTTTTGATGCAAGAAACTTTTTTGAAAAACAAAAATAAAGCTTTTCAAAAAGTTGTGATAAGTAAATATTCGATTTAGAATTTGACGAATAAGAACCTACTTTTTAGTAGCTACAACTCTGATTCTACTGTGTCTACATAATATGCAGACTTCATACATACACCATTTTTTTCACTTGTTTACAAGCTATATTTTGCTAACAATATTTTTTTTCGATAAAATAGTTACTTAAAATTATAGACTTAAAAATGAACATATTCACTCGCAAATAACTCGAAAAGTATTGATTTAGTAAAAAACCTCTATAGATAGGGTTACCATAATTTATTAAGGCCAAATCCGGACAGGGATAGTCTAAGGAAGAAAACATATCATTGCCCTTGCCTTTTGACACCCTCAAAGTTAGTATTAGTATTATCAGCACAAAGGCAAACTACTTTTGAATCAATAGAGTACTTTTTAATACATTTTAAAACATGTTCTACTAAAAGATCAGATGTTTCACCCGGAAGTTCATCAAAAAATAAAAGTTTCACGTTGACACCTTCATTTTGCTTAAAATGACGAACACATAGCGGAGTTAATTTGATCTCGTTTCTGTTTGAACTCTCAATTGAAACCGTAATAAAATTTGCATCTTTGAGATCTGCGAGTAATTTGTTAAATATGTTTTTTTAAATATTTTTTAGTAAAGAAAAAAATCCGGACATTTCTCATATCCGGACGCCAATCCGGACATGTCTTTCAAATCCGGACTGTCCGGACGAAATCCGGACGTATGGTAACCCTATCTATAGAACAAACTTGGCTTAGAATTAGTCAGTTTATCCATCTCCGGACTTATTTTAAACGTATGTTTTTTCACCCCCGAGAAGGGGTGAAACTCACCTCCAGGGTAAAAGCATACATCGGCACGATATCACTTTTTTCTTTGATATGTATGCCAAATTCGATATCAATCCAAGCGGTTCTTTAAAATTTTGAAGTTTTGCAATATTTTACCGTGAGTGAATGGACTATAAAACGAAACAAATATTATATAAAAAGAAGTATAATATTATGTGTTTCGTTGAAGCTGTTAAGAAAATATAACATTAAAATTCCTTTTGGGTTTTCTTTAAGAACATCCAATCAACGGAATTGTGATCAATAACTTAAGATACGCAGACGACACTATGGTACTGGCTGAATCGGAAGACCTTCTACAGACGAATGTCTTGTCAGAATCGAGTGCCAGAACTCTAGTTTTTGACCATGGAACATACATGCAAAACAGCGCGAAAATCTGTTTATTTCTCCAATACTTAGGTAGTTCCATCCCGCAGCAGATGTTTTGAATTAAAAGAGTTTTTGCACTATTATTAAATAAAGTACATAGTCTTCATACACAACAGTGGTGTGCATTTGGGGATACACGGAATAAAATAAATAGAGTCGTTTGGGTTTACTAGCGTATTCCATAAATTTTCTTCATCAAGATCGAGGCACAGACTATTCTTGACGAAATAATTGATCAAATAAGACAAACTCTATCTTTGGTGCTTTTCTGAATCATTAATTGCGTTGAATTACTCTAAATTTTTGTCTGTACTCAATTGCTCTGAATTATCTGTACTCAATTCATTGATTTCACTTAAAATACCGTCGAAATACCATCGACGAAACATGGATCCACTGGTACATACCAGAGGCCTAGAAATAGTCGGAACAGCACACGTCACCCGGTGATCCGAAGAAGACGAAGATTAACTTATCGGCAGGAAAGGTAGTGGCCATCGACTATCTGAAGAAGGGCAAAACGGGCACAGGGCTCTACTATGCCGAATAATTGGGCCAAATTGCAGAAAAAACGACCATATTTGGCGAAGACAAAAGTGCTCTTCAACCATGACAACATACCGGCTCCCACCTCCGCCATTGCTATGGCCAAATTGGTCGAATGCGGCTACGAATTGCTGCTCCATCCACTTTATTCTCCAGATTTGGCCCCCGTTAATTCATTAAACGATATTTTTCATTGTATTTTACATATTTGAAACCCACTTTTTCTTTTAAACTTTAATAATGTTATTCTAGAGAATTTGTG
Organism: Diabrotica virgifera virgifera; assembly: GCF_917563875.1. Taxonomy (NCBI): domain Eukaryota; kingdom Metazoa; phylum Arthropoda; class Insecta; order Coleoptera; family Chrysomelidae; genus Diabrotica; species Diabrotica virgifera. The sequence goes on along the minus strand of NC_065447.1, from coordinate 88,409,846 downwards.
ATAGTTTGTGTCTTTCTGGAGACCTGTCATATTTTTTAAATTTTTAGTTAACACTTTCTTAAAAACCACTGTTAGAGGAACAAACATACAGGGTGATCAACTTCTGTGACAAAGTCCAATATATCTGTTATTATACAATATATGAAAAAACGTTGTTAATAAAAGTTATAGACACCTTTAATGTACACATTTTAAAATTAGTGAGAAATATACAGGGTCCTCCATAACACGGTGGCAAACCAAAGTTATGTTTTTTTAAATGAAACACCCTGTATTTTATTCAAAATCTGGTTTCTTTACATTTTTCTAATTCTAGAAATATAGCACTTGTCTAGGATTATACTGAGTGTTTTAAAGTTACGAGCACTTTTATTAAAAAATCATACTGATTTGATCGCCCTGTATGTTTCTAACGGTGTAATATAAACTTATTTTTTTAATGCTTTTGACTGTCAATATTAAAGTAGTTTTGCAACAATGTACAATTTTTTTATAACTACACAAATTGTATACAGGGTAAGTCAAAATTTAAATACAAGATTTTCTTCATAATTTTAAATGGAACACCCTGTATTTTATATTATTATCGAAAAGTTCTATCACTATACTTACATATCTTTTGAATATTCCCTATACCTAAAGTTATTAGTTTTTGAGATATTTTAGTTTTATTGTTGATAGCAACATGTATTACTTAGTTATTAATAACAATACTTTAATTTATCAAAATTTATTAAAAAAACTAAATTAAATAAAAAAAAATGTTCATCGTACCTCTTATGTTATAAAATGTGTTCAAAATGACCTCCCATAACGTCTACACAAGCCTGGAGACGAGTTTAAAAAGACCTACAGATGTTTGTAAGCATTTGTTGTGTGACACTTTGAAAGGCGTTTTGAATCCTTACTCTCATATCATCAACTATTGTTGGAGGTGCCCTATAGACTACGTCTTTAATATAACCCCAAAAAAAGAAGTCACCTTCGTTTAATTCTGGTGATCTGGGTGGCCAGTGAACTGGCCCATCTCTTCCTATCCATCTTTCAGGAAATAGATCATCGTTGAGAAGTGCGTTGTGGTGAGTAGGGGCTCATATGTTGGCGGATGTTTAATGGTACATTTTCAAGTAGAATAGGTAAATGATTCACTAGAAAATTTAAATAAACCTCACCATTTACCGATTCCTCATAGAGAGAAGAACCTATAACGTAATTGCCTCTGATTCCACCCCAAACATTTAAGGACCATCTTGTTTGACTATGTGTCTGAGCACAGTACGGATTGGTTGTGGAATAATAATGAAAATTGTGTCTGTTTACACTACCATTTTTGTGGAATGTTGCCTCGTCCCCCCAAAAAAAAGGACAAACTCAAAAAAATCTCAGTATAACTATTTGTTTTTGTGACCATTGACAAAATTGTACTCTTTTGTATATGATATGGGTGCATATTGTTTTTCTTGACTATGTTCTGGATAGATCCATAACTTATATCTTGCTCTCTTGTAATATTTTGAATACTTGTATGAGGATTTTCTGTAACAGGCAGTAAAACATTTAATTAATTTTCATTCGCAATAATGAATTTTGTTTTTTTCTTTGCTTCATAAACAGAGCCAGTACGATTAAACCTGTCTAATAAGTTGTCAAATGCTATCTTATTTGGTTGCTGACGCTATGGACACCATTCCTTATAAATTCTTGTGGCAACTAATGAGTTTTTGAAACACTCCTAAAAACCCTATCATGTCTGTCATTTCTTCACGACTAAAATTCATTGTTGGGTAACAATTATAACAATATGGCAAACAATTATAATCAATAACAAAAGTAAAAACGTACAGATATTTAAAATCTTACATCTGACAGTTCTTGTGTCAATTATTTCAAAGCCACCTTAAACAAAAACTTCCAGCAATTTATAGTTTCCATTTCTTCGCGGAAAATTAATATCATTTTGTTAGTAAATATAAAATTGTCGTTATTGTATATAATTTACCATAAAATTGGAGAAAAAATGAAATGCAGTCTAATTTTAATTATCATTACCAAAGTCATTGGAGGTTTCTCATATTATGGGTAATTAATTTACTGTAATAAACGTATCTATGAGTTATCGACAATAAAACTAAAATATCTCGAAAACTAATAACTTTAGGTATAGGGAATATTTAAAAGATATGCAAGTATAATGAAAGAACTTTTCGATGGTAATATAAAATACAGGGTGTTCCATTTAAAAATATGAAGAAAATCTTTTATTTGCATTTTGACTTACCCTGTATACAATTTGTGTAGTGATAAAAAAATTGCACGTTGTTGCAAAACTACTTTAATATGGACAGTCAACAGCAGCAAAAAAATAAGTTTATATTATACTGTTAGAGTCATACAGGGCGATCAAATCAGTATGATTTTTTGATAAAAGTGCTCATAACTTTGAAACACTCAGTATAACCCTAGACAAGTGCTATATCTTTTTAATCAGAAAAATGTAGAGAAACCAGATTTTGAATAAAATACAGGGTGTTCCATTTAAAAAAACATAACTTTAGTTTGGCACCGTGTTATGGAGGACCCTGTATATTTCTTACTAATTTTAAAATGTGTACATTAAAGGTATCTATAACTTTCATTAACAACTTTTTTTAATATATTTTATAATAACAGATATATTGGACTTTGTCACAGAAGTTGATCACCCTGTATAACAATATAAACTTATTATTACTACAAAGTATACAAAGTTTTACCTAGTATATTATTACGTAGTATATCTGGTAAATACAGTTCAAGTTGATTTTCAGTTAGAGTTGACTATTCCTAGTTCGAGTCAACTCCAACTAAAACGAGCAGTAAAAGTTGATTTGAAAAATTTAATTCAACTTTTACTAGTTCGAGTTGACTATTCCTGGATCGATTCAGCAAATGTTGATTATACGAATATTATCTCACGTGCTTTTTTGATGACTGCGTCTCTTTGTTTTTACCGTTTCAATTACATTATCATGATTGACACATATAGGCCAGTAAATGAAACTGAAAAATGGCAAAACGTCGCAATTTTTTCGTCCAGCATTGATTTGTACAAAAATTTTGGGATTAGGCTCATTTTACCCTCTAGTTCATTTTCTATATTGATCCGTTGTACGCTTTCGGTTTTTTAAGGGTGATAAATTGATCCGTTGTACGCTTTTGGTTTTTTAAGGGTGATAACTACCTCTAATTGTAAAAATTATAAAATAGCATTTTAAACTTTTATATGGTCAACATTTGGTTTTTATTAGTTAAATAATGATTGGTTTATGCTTTAGGATATAATATCATAATGAATCAACTCTTAAAACCACCCTTGTTGGAGCTATATATATTTTATCTTTAAACTCCAATTTTTCTAAATTTTAAATAGGTCAAACTTCTAGGGTGTATCCAAGCTCGAAGGCCGAAGATCAATTTTAATTAGGTGGGTAGGAAGAGGGTTGTTTTCACCGATTTTTTCGTAGAAAAAACTAGGTATCAACCTTATTTTGATCGTATGTCGCTCAATTAAACTCAATTAAGCTGATTAAGTCGCTCAATTTTTATGCTAGAAACTTTTTTTGAAAGGTCTAATTATATACTTGAAAAAATATTCTTTTCCTCGCAAAATGCAAATGTTTTCTGGTATTTGGCTTTGAATATTTCAAATTATGCATTTGACGAAAAATGCTAACCTTTAACATGCCGTATCTCAGTTTCTATTGGTTATAGAAAAATTATAAAAAAAAGATTTTGTTTGTGTTTCTAAAAGAACAATTTTTAAAGCCACAGTTTTTTTATTAAATGTATATGTTTCGAGTTATTCTAAAAAAAAAACCCTCTAAAAAGTCGATTTTTTCGTCAAAAAACTGTTACTTTCAACTGCGAATAACTCGAAAAATATTAGTTTTATGAAGAAAACGTAAGAAACATGTTTTTGTTAAAATTACATTTTCCATCGATTTTCATGGTTAAAATGTAAAGAAAAATTCCCGCACCCGAGATGGGGTGGCAACCATCTCTAAGGTTTTAGCGTAGAGCGGCATGATTTAGAAAATGATCCTTGGGCTATTCCTTACCTTTTGTGAAAATTTCAAGTAAATCCATGTTTTACGAAAAAATTACGAGCCAAATGCTTCATTTCCTGGTCTAATATCCAGTAACATTTAATTTCTTGAATCGGTTGTTTATGTGAATCAACTTTTACTAAATGGCATTGGGAAGTTATACTTTAGCTAGTTGAAGTCTACTTTTACTAGTAAATGTTGAATAAAAATCTTCATTTTATATTTATAATCAACTTTTACTGAAATCAGCCGTTTGAGTTGACTCGAATTAGGAATAGTCAACTCCAACTGGATAATCAACTTAAACTGTAACATATCTACCATTAAAATACATCCTGTTTTCATTGTTCAACTTGATTTTCTGGGCATAAGCTTCAAATTCGTGGAATATTTTTCATATTATGTCATCCTCGATTTTGATCTTTTCTATCTTAATTGAAAAGAAAAGGTGCTTCCGATGATTTTTCACAATTTATAAAGTCAGTTTCTCAGAAATCAAAACTATGTTTCAAACATTGTAAACCAATCCAGTTGTTTTGTTTTCGAATACAAACAAAACGAATTCTATTCAAAACACAATTAAATTTTATAAACTGTGAGAGGACGGAAACTTATACAAAACGTGTGCATCAACAGCAAATTAAGTTCTACTACGTTGTTTCAAAATTGATTGTTTTTTCTAATAGAATTTTTTATGACCCGCGAGATCTTAATAGGTCTGGATCCCGCGTATGAAAAAAAAGTTGATTAATAGCAAGCTGAAAATTTGTTAATAGCTTAAGGGTGTCTAGTCGGATAAACTTTGATATATGGGAACACTGGAACAGGGGCAGTTTTAATTGTGGAACAGGTTAAAAATTTGGAACGGTCAGACCACGAAAACGGCACATTTATTTTGTCCGACAGAATAGACTTAAACTCTCCGAACAGAGATTAAACTCTCATGCAAAAATCAGACTGCTATTTATCACCAAATGGGCGTTTTAATGAGTGGAACATGTAGAATATGCCAAATGACAGGAATTATGACAGGTGATAAATAGCAGTCTCATTTTTGCATGAGAGTTTAATCTCTGTTCGGAGAGTTTAAGTCTATTCTGTCGGACAAAATAAATGTGCCGTTTTCGTGCTATGACCGTTCCAAATTTTTAACCTGTTCCACAATTAAAACTGCCCCTGTTCTAGTGTTCCCATATACCAAAGTTTATCCGACTAGACACCCTTAAGCTATTAACAAATTTTCAGCTTGCTATTAATCAACTTTTTTTTCATACGCGGGATCCAGACCTATAAAGTCCAAACAATAAATAACTTTCGATTCATTATCGTTAGAACACGTAACGTTTTATGGGAAACAACACTAAATTTATGAAACATCTAGGATTTTATTATCAACAGATCCAGCTAAATTATATATTATATCCTGAAACAAAACATCCAGCATGCTTTTATGCACGCACACCTTTCCATAATCTGCTCCGGATTGGTTGGAAGTTTGTTATTTTTTCACATGACTTGAAATAATACATAAAGTCCGTAATGTACACTTGTACAGGACAGGAAACGTAAGGAATAAAGACAGCAATTATGTACTGTATGATGTAGATATAGATAATTTCATTTTTCAGGGATTTATTTATTTATCATGGACATTAAATATCAATTTTGATTAAAACATAAATAAATGGAGAACTCACTGAACACACGATATCGATGGAGAAGAAGTTTGGAAAAATATACGAAAATGAAAATAAAATATGTACTACGCAACACAAAAAAAGAACTAAGCTGCTTAACTACTACATAGTCTGATCCTATCCTCCTTTGGAATGAAAAATAACGTGTGATCCAAAATTATTGTCACCATAGGTGGCTCTGAACGACAGAGATAGCTATACAGTGCATGTCTATTCTTAATTCAGATATACTTTCCAGTTTACGTCAACTTTGCAGTGTACGTCAAATTAACAAGAAAAGTTAGGTTATGTAGAGATATTGGTGGTGGACATATACATCATACTGTTTGATTTTATTTATTATTGTTACTTATAATTTTGTTAATTCTTTTTATTTTTGATTAAAGTTCTGTGTTAAAGGTTTTGACTGATTTTTATGATTTATAATGTCAATCAAAATTAATTGATAAACCAATGATATAAATTCAGATAAAACAAGACATACGTAATTTTTTGCACGGCTAGCTTTGATCCCAATAATTGAAGATCGCTCGTTATGTTTTTCCATACAATTATTTTATTTTATTCGATATAAATTTCTTTTAGCTTAAAGAAAAGAAAATTTTCCACCTATTCACTTTTTCTCAAAATGCTCAATACATTTCATTTAATTTTTTGTACTTAATTGATTTATAGCATTTAAAACACCGTCGAAACACCACCGAAGAAATATGGACCCAAAGGTACATACCAGAGATCAAAGAACAGCCGAAACTGTGGATGTCCGTGGACTATCGGCTGAAAAGGTGATGGACATCGTTTTCTGAGATTCACAAGGTGTGATCTACATCGACTTCCTGGAGAAGGGCAAAACAATCAAATATCTCCACTATGTAGAATTAGTGGACCAAATTCAATGCCGAATAGCAGAAAAACGGCCAAATTTGGCGATTTCAAAAGTGCTCTTCTACTACAGTCGAACCCGCTTAATAGAATAGCTTTCGTTCCAAGCAAAAGTATTCCTGTAACCGGGATATTCTAATAACCGATCATTGGTGGCTAGTAGAAACAATGCGGGACCTTAAGTTTCTATTCCTTAAAGCATGATATTCCTATAACAGGTATTCTAATAAGCAGGTTCGACTGTATTACAAACGCATGGTTCACACCTCCGCCATTACCACAGCCAAATTGGTAGAATTGGACGACGAACTGCTGTTCAATCCACCTTTTTCTACAGATTTGGCACCGTGCGACTTTTTGTTTCAAACTTGATTATTTATTAATAAATAACTTCCGATTCATTATCGTTATTAACATTAACACGCAACGTTTTATGGGAAACAACACTAAATTTATTAAACAAATATTTTATTTTATTTATTTATCTATTTATTTATTTTTATTTATTATCAACAGATCCAGCTAAATTATATAATATTATATCTTGAAACAAAATATCCAGCATGCTTTTATGCACGCACACCTTTCCGTTATATGATCTCGATTTGTTGAACGTTTGTTATGTTTTCACATGACTTGAAATAATACATAAAGTCCGTAATGTACAGGACAGAAAATGTAAAGAATAAAGAAAGCAGTTATGTATGATCTAGAATCTAGATATCTTTGTGTTTTCATTCTTCAAGGTTTTATTTGTTTATTATGTACAATTAAATACCAATTTTTGGTAGAGGAATAAGAACATTTTTTATGGTACACATGTGAATATATGTATATAGACACATAGAAAAAAAATCTATTAAGCAAAGCCAAACAGAAAAAAATTTATTAGGTATGTAAACCAAGATCAAACGAGGAGTTTGGAAAATATAAGAAAAAAAAATAAAAATACTATGCAGCATAAAAAATGTACCAAACTATTATTAAGTAACCTCATTTGAAATGAAAAACATGTTTCTCTAGAAAATTATGTTCTTTTATTCGATATAGCTCAATAACAACGATTCCATCGATCTTTATGCTGTCCGGCGTCTTAGCAAAACAATTCTAGAGACTCTGCAAAAGAAGCGTTTCTATCGTCAATTATCTCTTTGTTCGAGTTAAATTTTCTATTTACGAGCCATCTCTTCAGATTTGGGAACATATTTATAATAATTGAAGCGAAATCGAATAAACAATGAGAAGCACTTTGAAGCTAAACTCATCAATGTTTGCCAATCTTGTAATCCCAAAATACAGTGGCAATAACCTTTGCGACCAATTGCTCCACTCTTGCTCGCTTGGGAGAATTTTTGCCGGCTTCAGTCTGCTGCTGTGCGTCATTCTGTTCTCGGGTAGGGAGTACGGACTTGACTAGTGGTAGTGGATCCAGGTTTTATCAGCGCAGCGGTTACCAATCAACGCCAAATGTCCTAGGGGGCGTTCAAGTATTACGTAACGCAGCTGGGGGGAGGAGGGTCTTGTAAAACGTTACGGCGCGTTACATGGGGGGGGGGGGGGCGGTTCGAACAGCGCGTTACGTAACATTCTTTTTTATCTTAAATTAAAAAAAAACTACAGAATTTCTTTTATGTTCTACATAGACCCCTAAGTTGTATTATGTTGCACCCTCGCTCATGTTCCGACAACAGGACAATAGTATTCAAGTGAAGAAATCTTAAAATTTGTAACCAGATGAAGCACAGTAACATGTGTTTGCAATGATTAGCTGGACCTTTCTCCACTACAAAAGATGAAAAGATACAGATGGATTAAGAGGTTGCAGAGGGAACTACATGTTCATAAATCATGTATGTTTTCTGAAGTCCATAACATGCAGTATCGTTTTCTGCAGTAGTATAGGTATTCATTAATGTTTTAAATACACATAAATTTTTAAATTATTTAAAAATGTGTTTAAATAAAAAGCATTAAATACAAAACCCACTATATTGATACTTAGTTTAGAAAATTGATAGATATTTTTAAAAATAATACCCTTATTTAAAGTGTGATTCCTGAATTATTAATTTCAAAGTTATATGTGATTAATATCTTGACGAAAATTATACATAATTTCAAAATTTCACCCTGCATTACTCGTAATAGACCCTACATAATACACATTTTTGAGATGAGGTTGTTAAGCAGCTTCTAAAAACAAAAATATACAGGGTGTTTAATTAAAATTAAAGATAATGGACTATGCTAGACTTAAGGGAATCACCATGTATAGTCAAATTTATGTTAAATATAAAAAAGGGTGTTCAATTAAAAATAAAGCTTATGAACTACGGTAGGCTTGCATGAATCACCCTGTACATTTAAATTTATGTTTAAAAAGCACACATTTTTATATATGAAAATCTACGGGTCTCAGCGATTTTTAAAGTTGTTTAAAACAAGGACAGAAATAATTTTATTCCATAAGTGATAGGTGAAAAATTGAAAAATAATTGCTTACTAAATAATTTTTGTAACGGCATGCGTTTCCACCGTACAGGGCGTTGAAGAACAAAAAGTTTTAAACATTTTTTTCACTATTTTTCCGAAACTACTGGCAATATCGTATATTATTCGGTATACAAAAATTTTTACTAAGCAAAATAAAATGTTGAAATAATAAATATGTTATTTTATTTTAAGCTTTTATTAAAAAAGATAAAATAGAAGAATGCATGAGAAGAACAATAAAGTATGAAGGCAAAAATGTATGTAAGGATGGGGCCAAGTAGGGAAAATGTAAATGTAAAATAAGTAATAAAAGATTATTATTGTAAGTTTTGGACATATTTCATGCCATGAGACATGAAATTACGATTGGCAGGGATAACCAGACACATAAACTGAATAGAAGAATCGTTCTTGGGTGGGCAGCATTTGGTAAACTGAGAGAAACTTTTAAAAGTGAGTTGCCCACATGCCTAAAGAGAAAGGTATTTGATCAGTGCGTCCTTCCAGTCTTGACGTACGGATCAGAAACACTTACCTTAACTAAAGCCTCGGCTACCAAACTAAGAGTAACGCAGAGAATAATGGAGCGGTCAATGTTAGGAATAACTCTGCAAGACAAAATCAAAGAAATCAGGAGAAGACCAAAGGTGACTGACTTCATCGAAAGGATAGCCAGGTTGAAGTGGAGATGGGCAGGACACATAGCCAGAATGACAGATGGGCGATTGACAAAAGGCTATTGGAATGGAGGTCAAGAGAAGACAAGAGAAGCGTCGGTCGACCGCCTACAAGATGGACTGACGACGTAAGAAAGCTAAATAAAAACTGGATGAGAGCAGCGCAGGATAGACGTGGTTAGAAACGATGGGAGGAGGCCTCTGTTCAGCAGTGGACTTTTGAGGATGGATGAAGAATGTAAGTTTTTAGTATTACCTCAAATGCGATTAAAATAATAACAAAGTTCTTTTACCGGTACTTTTCGCAACCTAGTTTTCCATTTAGGTTCAAATGGTCACTTGGGTGTTACGTAAAGTTTAGGTAGGGGGAGGGGTACAGAAAATCGTTACGGTGCATTATATGGGGGAGGGGGGTCAAAAATCCTCAAAAATTGCGTTACGTAATACTTGAACGCTCCCCTACAGATTGCGCTTCATAAGGTCCAAACACTGCTGAGAAGTGGTCACAAGATCATGTTTGGTCACTGATCACCAAATGCAACATCCATGGACAGGATAAGTATTTCATATAGAAAATTTCGTTCAAAATATGACTAGTGCATTCATTATTAATTATTATGGTCTCTGCCAATTCGCGCATCTTCACTTTACAATGAGATAGACTCATTTCATCGTCTTTCTTCAAATTGCATTGGAGGGTCATTTTCCAGTACGTGGTTCATTTAATATAGATATACAGTCACGAATTTCACGGAACCAAAATTTGACAGTGTAGTCTGAAGAAGCATTAGTCTATAAAACTAGTAGATTTTACTAATATAGAAGTAGAAGTTACATGGTACAATAGTTAAGAGAAAATTACAAAATAATGATCATTATCCATGTATCTATCTCGATCTTTTTCTTTTTGTAATAAAAACTTATTTTCTTTATAGAGTTAATATTTAGTAACATTAAATAAATCAATTACCTCATCGGAGATATGCTAATTCAATGTGAACAAAATTGGTCCCTTGAGCCGGATGTTTTTAAGATTGTCAAGTTACTAAATGTAATTTTTTATCAACAATTTTATTTTCATGTAAAACCAGTAAATGTAAATGTTCTTTAAACTGTATTAACATTTTTATTAAATAAAACATCTTATTTACGAACTTACAACTGCTGGTAGTAAAAAAAAAGAAGAAATTTAAACAACAAATATCGTTTTCTCATCTCGCCGCCTGTGCATCGCCAACTGTGTTTATCAAATAATTTAAATGCATAATACTAGAATTAAATAATATACTAGGGCAGTGACTGTTTTCTTATAAAGCAAGTGATGGCAAAACCTGTTCCATTCTAGACGACTCAACTGCTTCGTTAACGTCTGCAAATTAATGATTTACTTTTTACTTTTATCTTCTCGTTGCTAGATTGGTATTTTTAAACATGCCGTTTACATGTATATTATCACAAACCTGATTTGACATCAACTTTGTGAGGAAGTAGAAACAAACGTTAATTAGAACAATGCAGGGAGTGGGCAAGTGGGCATAAATATAATATCGGGATATTAATAAGAGATACAGTTTTTCCAAAATCAATGGTTTATCTTTGGTGTACGATAAATGAATTTTAACAATTTAAAGTGCCAGTGCCAGTACTATCTAATAAAATTCATTATACAATACAGTGATTATTCATTATTAGCGATAAAAATCTATACATTTACATCCTATCTATTGTTTTCCCCGTTTATGGTAGGAGAGCAAAGAATGCTAAATTTGCAATCACTCGAGCGTTATGGGGACCTATTGGGTTGTGATTATTAGGTCCTAAAACCAAAAAAAGTAAAGTAAAATTTTCCATTTTAGTGGAGATTTTCCATTTTTAATTTAATTTTCCATTTCCAATAATCGTTTTTTCCAATTATAACGCCATCTATCCATAATTCGAAAAAATGTCTGGAATAAAAGTTGCTTATTTTTACGTAAAGAATCCAAATCTGCAATAAAAATTTGGGGATCCCATTTAAGGTTTTAAAGTAACCCCCCACGCCACCTCCGTGGGGGGTCGTGTTTGGTACCATTCGATAGATTTTTCAAAAACATTTTGAAATTGTATTTTGCAGTTTTTCGATTTTCGACAATTTCGAGTATTTTTAAGGATATATTTTTTTTCGGGTCCCCCTTAACGAACTTCCCTGTGTTAAGAGCCAATATATGGTAGAGAGCTAACCAAGATATTAAGAAAATGTTAGCAGCCCGGATACAAGACAATAACACAACAACGTGGTCAAAAAGATTTGAGTTTTTTACGTTTACGATCTTGTCCAGAGTATTTTACGTTTTAGAGAAATTATTTGCAAACAACCGGGGTAGCAAGTTATTTACCGAGTTTTCGTTGAATCTGGAAATTACTGAAAAGTTTAGTAAAAACTAGTTTTGACTGAAATATGCTTAGTCTCAACTAGAATTAACTGAAACTATTTGATAGTACTAGTTTTCACTAGTTAAAACTAGAATTGTCTAAAGCCCACAGTTAAAACTAGTTTTTCCTAGTAAATTCGGGTTTTAACTGAAATCAGGTTTTTACGGTAGTACAATAATATACATACATTGTAAATCCCAAATCATGATTTCCAAAGTTTATACATTGTAAATTATGATTCGGGAGTGCTCCTAGTAGCATTTAACGTGTCTTGGTTTGCTTATTTCTACTGCATCTTGATTGTAAATTTAGTATAGTTCGCGGGTATGATAAGTGCCGAATATGTTGGGAGGTTGGGTGATTATGTAGAAAAATAGTATTTGAGTGTCTCTTTCAAATGCATAAAATAAAATCTTTTTCTTGTACTTTTTTTTTCTATTTCAAAACGTAACGTAGGTACTTTCTGGATAGTCTGCGTATATTACTGCAAATAAACCAATATCATTATTAAATTTTCGATGTACTTATTATACATAGAGGGTGTTTGGTAAAGAATGAGCCATAGCTTAACCTCAGGTTCCTAAGGTTAAAATAGGCCGATTTAAGCTAACTTACCTTAGTACAAAGTTTATAATAACCGAGATACAGGGTGTCAAATTTAAACTTTTTTTTTATTTATTATTGAATATTTCCTGACAGATATGAGATAACAACATGAAATTTGGTATGTGGGAATTTTTTGGGCCGAGAAAACTAAATTCTCTACCAAAAATTATGTATTGCCCAGAGGGCGCCACATACGCCTTTCAGCACTCATTTATTACGTTCAATTTTTTTTATCCCTCACTCTGTATAATTTTGACATTAAAATTTTTATTCTCCTATTAGTTTTACTTAAAAAAGGTATACTTCTTTCATCTCTCTAAACTCAACCGTTTTCGAGATAAACGCATTTAAAATATGCGATACACCATCATTTTTAGCATATCATTGTAGTTACACCCGAAAAATAACTTAAAACCATAAAATTATCCAAAAATGTATCGCAAATTTCTTCAAATAGAATTTGCGATGCAATGACATAAATTTGAGAACTGGCACAATTATTATGGTTTTAAGTTATTTTTCGGTAGTGATGAGCAAAACAAGAACAAGACCAAGACCAGGCTAGTCTTGGTTTTGGTCTTGTTCTTGCAAGCTTGGTCTTGATCTTGGTCTTGCAGCTAAAAGGCAGTCTTGGTCTTGGTCTTGGTCTTGCACTAGCCGGTCTTGTTCTTGGTCTTGGTCTTGCTGCAAGAGTCTTGCTGGTCTTGCTTTTTTGGTAGTAATAATTTGAACCAAACAATTTCGAATAAAATGTACATTGAAATAAATAAAGATGTGAAGAATGAAACTATATTATTTGCTTTAAAATTTTAACAGAATGTAGAATGTAGTTTCAAACGGATACCAATTTTAACATTATACATTCACCTAATGACCTAATTATTTCTCTCTATATAAAGAGATTAGAGTATATTTTTATAATGGTAATGTTTATCAGTAGGAAAAACCTGCATTTACAACCCTTGTTGCAATTGCCGGCCTTCAGTTGTGTCACGTTGTGTTTTGCATGCTGTCGATACCTGCCGCCTGCCTTCTGACCACGTCTTGAGTCTGGATTAGTGTTTATTGCCCCTGTATTTTAATAAAATGTTAAAAAAAAGAGCTTCTTAAAGGTGCCACAAATGGCCGAGGACCTTCAATTCACGGATTTTACGAAAAGGGATAAACGGTTTATAGTTGTTAACAGATAATGATCTGCTCCTTTCACTCGAACACTGTAGTATTTATCCTACGAGGGTCAAATTTAAGAACATAAATTAAATTTTTTTAAGAGAACACAAAAATCAAATATTTTTTACTCTATTTAATCATTATTTAATATAATTAACTTTTTTTATAAACTAACTAAAACATACTTTTTAGTAAATACGTTCATATTTACCATAACTATTTATAGACCTAATACTATAACATAATAACTATACCTAATGGGGAGTTATAAACGCTTAGTTCTGTAATTTGTTATCTTGCAGTTCTTTAATTTTATTTAAACTACATTGCTCTCGTAACACGAGTTATTCGCACTTTTTATTTTCACATATTTTTGGATTGAATACCCATTATGACATTTAAAAAGTTGAAAATATTCGGATGTGGGTAGTAAAAACTAGAATTTAAAACACACTGAAATGATGCGCATGCATTTCAAGTGCGGCACATACTATTTGTAGTAGGTACTGGCCCTTTCTGGGGAAAACCTAGATTCTTCCAAATAGTTTTCAACTATGAAATCAGTAAACTTCTTTACGCGTTTGTCATCCGGGATTTTCACAAATGATTCAACTTCCAACTTTCGTTGCTTGTAAAAATTAATCCAAAAAATAATTTTAAAAATTTCCCAGTATCGGAATTTTTGTCATTATATTCAGAAACTGAACCTAAGCTTTGGATTTTGCGATACCAAGCTTGACACATTACAATCGACAACCAGTTATTTTTTATTCAGGCCACAATGCTTTCACAGCATTGTGAATCCCTTTTCAAAATTTATTATGATATTTTTTGTATTAATTTTAAATTTAACGACCTACGTTTTTCCTAGATTATGCGAAAAGAATTGAAATAAGTGTCAGAATTTTTATTAGACAAAAAAGCGAAAACTACTGGTACATAAAAACCGTTTTTAATTGCATTATTTCTAAATGGATTACCCTATCTATAATTACATTTTTTTTGTCTTACAAGTAATTTCAATTGTCCTTGAACTGTCGCCGTTTGAAAACTTGCCTTCTGGACACTTTGAAGGTTGAGAAAATGCAAACCGTTTGACTTAATCAAAACGACTTAAAAATATAACCAAAATATTATGTATTTTAAAAATTCGATATTGTTTAAGGTTTCTTACAATGTCAGTATATATTATTGAACTAAAAAATAAAGTTAAATAATCAAAACCAATTTTTCTCAAAAAAGTGCAAGAATCTTGCAGGTTGGTCTTGGTCTTGCGTGGTCTTGCAAGGTTCGGTCTTGGTCTTGGTCTTGCAACCAAAAGGCGGTCTTGGTCTTGGTCTTGCTGCAAGACCAAGACCAAGACCGCAAGACCAAGACCAGTCTCGCTCATCACTCTTTTTCGGGTGTAACTACAATGATATTATGCTAAAAATGATGGTGTATCGCATATTTTAAATGCGTTTATCTCGAAAACGGTTGAGTTTAGAGAGATGAAAGAAGTATACGTTTTTTAAGTAAAACTAATAGGAGAATAAAAATTTTAATGTCTTTTAAAGGCATATGTGGCGCCCTCTGTTCAATACATCATTTTTGTTAGGGAATTTGGTTTTCTCGACCCAAAAAACCCCCACATACCAAATTTCATGTTGTTATCCCATACTTGTCAGGAAATATTCAATAATAAATAAAATAAAGGTTTAACTTTGACACCCTGTATCTCGGTTATTATAAACTTTGTACTAAGGTAAGTTAGCTTAAATCGGCCTATTTTAACCTCAGAAATCTGAGGTTAAGCTATGGCCCATTCTTTACCAAACACCCTGTATATTAACAGGATTCTACTGCTTTTCAAAAAAATTGAGGAAGAAAGAAAAGAGCTTCTATAATGTAATAAAGATTTACGTCGGAGATCAGATTTGATCCAATAGGACATGGAAGGAACAAATCTCTTTTAATTGCAGATATTTTTTTTCATAAAACTATATTTTAAGCAAATAATTCTGGAGATATTATTATTAAAATATAACAAAACTATTAAACTTTCATTTCTATAAATAACTATATATTTTCTCAATTTTTAGTCCATTTGGAGTAAAAGTTTTCAAGTACTTATATAACTATTTCGGTAAAAATTTTGAAAAAAAAAACAAAGTTTGGTCCTTATTGGTTAAACTAACAGTCTCCTTCTTCCTCCGTTGAAATTTCTTATACCCTTCATGGGTTTTGGAGTCACATTCTTCGTTCCAATTTTCTTCTATCCATCTTTTACACTTCTTTTGGTCTTGGCACCAATCTTTTTTCTATTGATCTGTATCTATGTTGGATTTATTTATTTTTTATATTTATGTTGTTAAGTTTGTCTGTTACTATTTCCATATATATTATCTGGTTTATAAATTTTTCCTCGGTCTTGTCTTTCTTATTTTACCATTCTTTTTAGATTCCATTATCTGCTGTGTTATTCTCATTTAAACAATTCTAGTAATGAGTCCATACCTGTTTAATTTCCTTTAAAAATGTGACAAATATTTTATGTAATTTTTCAATGCTTGCTTGTTTGGTGTTGAATCTGTCGCCAGGTTTCGCTATTTGCTGTGTCATAGAGTCATAGAGTCAGAGCGGAATTGTCTATTAAGAAATAAATAATAATAATTCGTCCACTTTGATCTATTTGTGTTTTCTCTCTTTAATAAATTCTTAGTAGGTACTTTTGGATAGCTTTTTGAACCGTTAATGTTTAAGAGATTCCTAAATTACAGGTAAAAGTTCTCATAGGTATACCTACAGTTTATGACATACATACAGTACATCGAATAATGTATTTCTGGAATTTCATAATTATCATATTACTTTGTATAATAAATAATTTTAATGGACAACACTGCGACTCATATGACTGCATTATGAAGATGAGGATGAAGTAAAAAGACAAGAAGTGTATTCGCCAAGAAAAATTCATTGTAAGGTGGGAAAAGATGTTGTGATGACAGGCAATGTAGCGATGTCAAATGTTAGAACAGCAATAACACTAATGTCCAGCGCTGTGGTAAACGCAGCACCGAAGTACATAAACAGTTAGTCGTTTGACTATATTATAATAAATGTTTTATGGAAAACTACGTAGTGATTGATAGCAATAAAACTACTATAATTATCTATAAAATTATATAGCCATAGTTTGGAATTCTTTTATGCTTTCCGTATACAATGTAATCTTTCCAATGTGACCTTTGCGCTTTAGCTTTTCAGTATTTCCAGTAAAGATATGCAGGCGACGTAGAATGCTGGTTTTAAGTGACAATTAAGATTCAATTACGAGAGGTATAATATTCTAGAGCCACGAGTACGTGTAAACGATATTAGCATGATAGAGGACGTGATGGTAAAAGTGAAGAGAGCGCGGCGTGTGTGCCTTACCGACTCTTTGGCGCGCGATCGTCGTCGTCTTACATTACCGGGGACAGTGACTTGCACTTATAATTGTGTTAAATTACCCGCACTTTCCGATAAGAGTAGTCAATTTAATAAAGCAGGTAGATCCGGCCGAGTCACTGCTCGCGTGGGGAGTGCCCGGCTCCTTACTTTTGCAGGACCGCCTTCTGAGACACTCGGTTGTTCAATGCACAGCCAGTATACACAGTCTTCTTTTACGGCTGAATCTCAAATTCTTTATATATTTTATATTTTAAATCAGTAAATTCAGTCAAATTCAATTAATAACAAAAAATTCTGAAAAAAAAAACCGTTTCAGCTACCAGGCTCTTTATCCTCTGACCAAACTCTAATGACGTGTTCCTCCGCAGACACAAAATCTAAAAACCACCACAGAGACATCGATACCACCAGTAATACATAACGAACCCAGTACCAACAACGAAAAAAATAAACCACGTCCAGAAGAGGTGACAGACACCTAAAAGGGGACCGATCGCCAACCCGACAAAAAAAAACAAGAATACACTGCAAACACATCGATATTGAAGCTTACTGGTGTAAATACAGCAGCAAGATCAGAAATTCCGACAGAATTCTTAAACTGATTTAAATTCTTCGTTATTCATCTCAGACCATCTCTGCATATACATGCACTTCTTTCGTTGTTTCTCTCCACAATGTCCACTTTAATTTTTTCTTGGGCTCTTTGCTCTTTCTATTCTCATGCTTGATACATGATTGGTCCAATTCCATTTATTTTTCATGATTGGTGAAATAATGTCTTCCATTTCGGTTTTTCCTCGACTCCATTTTATGTCTCATATTTAAAATCGGTATTTTATAATATTCCGTGTTTTGTTCTGTGCTTCCCTAAAGGCGTTAAAAATGCCTTCAGCTTGAGAACAGTTTTCTGACTCATAAAGCATTAAAAGCAGCAAAGTGTTACGAGCAATATAAAAAATAAAAAAGAAAACTCACAAATTAGTAAGAAAACAAAGACCTCTGGAAGGAATTTACGAAAGATTAGTCAGACGTCTATGGCTAAAAAAAACAAATATGGAGGTTTAAAGTCAATATAAGAGCGAAATGATAAAACTTGTTGAAATGACACAAACCAAAGAAATACTACCTGCCTTACAAATCAAATCAAAACTGAACAGGAAAATTCTTCGAAAAGTATATCAAATGTACATGAAAGAATTGCACATAAAAGAAATATATTACAGAATAAGATATTGAAAAACCACTGGGAAAATGTAACAACCAAAAATCACCAAGTGAATATCAAATAATGAAGGAAGAACTCAAAATATGGGGGAAACATGCTTATTAATAAATTCAACGACTATACTAAATTTACAATCAAGATGCAGTAGAAATAAACAAACCAAGACACGTTAAATGCTACTAGGGAGCATTCCCGAATCATAATTTACAATGTATATACATTGTAAATCCCAAATCATGAGTTCCAAAGTTTATACATTGTAAATTATGATTCGAGAGTGCTCCTAGTAGCATTTGATGTGTCTTGATTTGTTTATTTCTACTGCATCTTGATTGTAAATTTAGTATAGTTCAGAAAATCTTTATACAAAATTAATATCGGACAATCGGAGAAAAATAATATTGTTGTTTTTTTAAGAGATCGTAAAAATCCTAATAACTATCGTCCTATAAACACAACGTAAACCTAAACAAAACTCTGAAGCTAAAAAGAACAATAATAACAAAGAAAATTAGTGAATGGATAACACTAGAAGGAGAACAGTAAGAATTCAGAACAGATGGATCTTACAGATGCAGTGTTTATAGTTAAGCACAATCTGTAAGTTTACAATATGTAACACATCTATTACATGACAAAAGCAGTACATATTTCGAAGTAGAAGACAGATTTGTATACTTGGGCACCCAGATAAACAACAATGGTGATAGCTCCTTAGAAATCAAGCGGGGACTAGATTCGCTAAATTATAAAAATTATCTAAAGACCGAAGAAGGAATACTGTGCTCAGGTGGTCAATGCCCTTAATTTTTCCAGTGTCACATACGTAGCTGAAACACGGACAATAAAAAAATCGATAGAAAGAAGATCGAAGCCTTCGATATGTTGGTTTACAGAGGAATTTTACGCGTGTCTTGGACATAACACAGAACCAACCATTCAATACTGGATAGTTAATAAAAAAAAGATAGTTAATAAAAAAGTAAACCGAGCATATCTAAATTACTTCAGCCAGATAGCCAGAACGGAGACTATGACATTATTGATTGGTGTTTAACTAAGTTATTGGTGTTTTGCTCTGCTAATTTTTTGGAAATAATAATAATTGGGGATTTCAACATTGATTTTAAAAAATCTTCTAATGAACTCAGAAATTTCCGTGATCTAATTTCTACTTTTGACTTAACAATAAATATTAATGAATATACTAGAATAACAACTAGATCAGCAACTTGTTTAGATAACATCTTAACAAACATAAACAGTGGGATACTTGGTTGTGGAATTGTGGACCCATGTATCTCTGATCATCTTGCTCAATTTATGTATTAACTTAAAAATAAAATCTGAAAAAAATCATAGTGCAAATACATACACAAGACGTATAACGAGTAATGGCATACTGAAGTTGAAACATTCGTTAAATAACGTTGATTGGTCTTTAGCTATTTCTCTCAAAACAGCAATAGAATTAGCTCAATTTATTACTGAAATGCATCAAAAGTTAACTGAAATCAATTTTCCATTAAAAAAATTGCGAAGTCAGAATAAAGCTCCAATTTCTTGGTTTGATGATGAATTAAAACTTATGCGAGAAAATCTTTCCACAGTCAAGGTAATTGCTGACGTTACAAAAAATTATAGTGAATATAATAAGTTTAAGAAGCATTATAGATCAACAATATCATTAAAGAAAAAACTAGCTGGTATTTCTTTTCAAATTCTGAAAATATATCTCGTGACAGTTGGAAAGTTATAAACTACCTATCACAGAAATAAAGGTCAAAATAAAAAAGTTAGTCCTAGTACGATCTCATCAAACGATTTCAATAAATACTTTACTTCAGTAGCTAAAAATATTAGAGGTTCTTTCAGTTCTACAAATGAAAATGTAGCTATAGATATTTTGAAAGATGTACACTCTCCTTGCCACTCTTTATTTTTACTACCTGTTACTGATATTGAAATCAGAAATGTTTTGCGTGGCTTGAAAAATTCACATTGTACAGATTTTTATTTCTTAAACAAAAAAATAATTGTCGAAACTATTGATATTGTTATTGACAAATTAGTTTTACTTTATAATAATTGCCTTACTGAGGGGATTTTCCCTGATGTACTAAAAGTAACAAAAGTGTTGCCACTATTCAAAAAAGGGTCTTTAGATGAAATTGGAAATTACCGTCCCATCTCTATCATTACCATTTTCGGTAAAATTTTTGAAAGCATTCTTAATACTCGTTTGATAGAATATCTAGATAAACACAAAATACTTCACTGTAATCAATATGGCTTTAGAAAAAAGTGCAGCACTACACAAGCTATACAGAAAATTGTGAGAGATATAGTCGACGGCATGGAGGAAGGTCATTTCGTGTCTTTGACATTGTGTGATTTATCCAAAGCTTTTGACTGTGTTTCGCATAAATTAATGTTGGAAAAAATGCATAAATATGGTATAAGGGGAACCACTCTCAATCTATTTAGATCTTATTTAACAAATAGAACACAGGCAGTTTTTCTTAATAATAGCTATTCTGATTTGAACACGGTCGAATACGGGGTTCCTCAAAGTTCAATACTAGGACCCACTTTGTTTCTTATTTATCTGAACGATCTATTTTACTACACTTTTCCCATAAAATGTGTGTGCTTTGCAGATGATACCACTCTCATAAATACTGATATTAATCATCATAATTTGAAAACTAAAATAGATAGTGATACTCAGAAAGCAAAAAACTGGTTTTTGCATAATGGTCTGAAGCTAAATGAAGACAAAAATCAGAATTTGATGTTTAGTTCTGACCGGAAGTATGTCTTAGGAAATAGTGTTAAACTCTTAGGAATTTTCCTAGATGATAATTTGGACTGGAGTGCTCATACAGACTACTTAAGTTCTAAACATGCTACAACTATATTTTTGATACGCAACTTAGTTTTTATGATCCCTAAAAGTACCATTAAAATGATCTACTTTGCACTGTTCCATAGCCATTTAAAGTACGGAATAACTGTTTGGGGTGGCTCTTGTCACGCAGACAGAATTTTTAAGTTACAAAAGAAAGTAATGAGGATACTTGCAGGAGCAGAGTATAGGGAACACTGTAAACCTTTATTTCAGAAGTTAGGTATTATGTCACTACCTTCACTCTATATGTATGAGACGCTGATTGAAATTCATTCCAACAAAACTAAGTTTAACATAAACTCCAACTTCCATGATCACCATACAAGATCGAGCGATGCTATTAGAGCACAACGTTTTAGGTTGACGAAAAGTATAAAAAACTCAACTGATGTTAGTTTGTACAATTTTTTGCCAGATGAAGTAGAAAGTCTTCATTTGCAGTCGTTTAAAAATAAAATAAAATCACACTTTTTAAAACATTGTTTTTACACAAAGACAGAGTATTTAGGTACCGCTTATAATACATTATAATAAGTACACTAGTTTGGTCAGGGTTTTTTTTTGCCGATTATGACGATATTTCATGTTTTTAAGTTTATTTCATGTCTAAGTTTTTACATAGTGTGTTAAATTGTTTAAATTTGTTACTACCTGTTTGTATATCTGTTCATTATAATTTATAATATTTATCTTTTAAATTTTGTCAAAATTTTATAATGTAGGTACGTACTCTTTTGACTTGTCAAAAACAAAAAGAAATTTTGTATATTTGATGAAATAAATTCTATTCTATTCTATTCTATTCTATTCTATTCTATTCATTATTGGTAGTAAAAGAAAAGGTAGAAGGCAAAAAACTCAGAGGAAGATTTCCAAAACGAATGAAGACTTTGGTGAAAAAATCTGTACATGAAGCCGTCCATCTGATGCAGGAGCGCAGCCAATAACGAACAAAATGGTATTGCACAGAATCAGAAGAAACAGAGAAGTTTTGAACACCATTAAAGTTACGAGTAAAAGTACGAGTTGTTGCAGCTGATTATGAAGAGTAAAATCGAAGGACAAAGGGGTGCTGGTATACGGCAAATATCCTAGGTGAAAAACATTCTCGACTGGACCGGAACCCGGTCCAGTCGAGACCACGAAACACACACAGTCGAAACACACACACGCTTTAAGGAAAGCAGAAGATAGAGAATTTGCAATGATTTATAGCCAACCCTTATTAATGAAGTCGGCACTAGAAGAAGAAGGTAACTTCAAAAACTTCAGCTGTAGTGTCTTAATGGTAATCAAAGAGAACCGTGAATCGAAGGGTCATAAATAGGTACATACTTTCATAACGATGGACTGTTCACAAGTGGTTACTTATTTTTATTGGGGATTATAATACTTGGATCAGAGGAGTAATCAGGATGATCCTAAGGGGGGGTTACAACTACTTGATGGTCTCTGGGGGGTATGGAATAGTAATTGTGTTAAACGTATAGAGCTCAAAGTACATCCAAATGGAGTGGGTTTTAACCCCCAAAACCGCCCCCTAGTTACCCTATGACTTGGATAGTATATTTCTGAACAAACTTTACCTCCGTTACCTACGTGTATTCCGTACTATGGATCCGGCACTGTACTAAACAGAACTTCTTTATGGTTATATCATCGATAATTGATCGCTCCAGTGGTTTTTGTGTTGACGATCCTTTTACGCTGTCATTATTATAAAGCTGAATGGCAAGTGTTTTGATGGATGAGCGAACGTTGGAGAAAAAATACGTGAACAGGTTTCACCGAATTGCATAATGAGAAGTGTCGCATTCAGTGCATGGACTTCATAACCGCAGGTCGCGATTCCGGTTTGCTACGGAGTTGTTGGTTTTTTGGAAAACCGATGTAACTGTGTTTTATGTTTTGCAAAATTCTTTAGCAGAACGACTTTGTAATAAATAATAATATGATGCTTATGTATTCGACTAAAAAGAAAAAGATTGTACGATGTATTCTGTTTTTCCATCAGAGGCGTCGCAGAATTCTCGTTTTAGACGGAATTCAATATTTAAATACGGTACCTAGAGACTTGCAACTTTTTGCATTGTGTTCAGGATGATATCAGGAAAAAGTCTACTATAGACAAATGGGCGGAAATGCACAGGTACTTGCATTTTAAAGTGCAAATGCACCCACAAGTGCAAAAACATATCAAAATAAGCATATTAAGGGCCATATTTTGTTACTCGTGTATTTGTGGGGTAGCTAAACACGACATCGCCATCATAACCAACCACCGGAGAACCTGGTCCCCAGGGTCACTGGTAAGCCACGTCATCTGAAGGTTCGAGGGGTATCAGAACTAAATTGATACAAACAGATTATTTGGAGGTTCTTGGAGACGCTGAACAAGAATACGTCATCAGAACCTACTACCGGAGCACCTGATGCCAAATGTCACTGCTAAGGCACGTCATATTCTAGAGTTTCGAGTGTTTTCGGCATTAAATTGATGAAAACAGTTGTTTTGGGGAATTTTTGGAATTACTAAAAACGAATATGCGATCAGAACGACCGACACCCGGAGCACCTGGTGCCTAGGGTAACGTCATCTTCTGGAGTTTCGAGTGATGGCATTACTAAATTGATGCAAACAGATTACGGGGGAGTCTTTGGACTTGCTGAATACGAATACGTCATCAGAACCGACTCGCGGAGCTCTGGTGCCCACGATCACTGCTAAGGACGTCATCTTCTGGAGTTTCGAAGGTTTTCGGCACTAAAGACATTTAAAAAGATTACTAGGCGGATTTTGGGGTTGCTAAATACGAATACGCCATCAAAACTGACGCCCGGACCATCTGGTGTCCAAGGTCACTGCTAAGGCATGTAATCTTCTGCAGATTGAAGTGTTTTTGGGCACCTGGTGCACCGAGGGATCGGTTCTGATAGCGTATTTTTATTCGGCAATCCCAAAAACCCGCGAGTAGTCTGTGTGCATCATTTTACTGCCGAAAACCCTCGAAACTCCAGACGACATGCCTTAGCAGTGAACCTAGGCATCATGTGCTCCGATCGTCGGTTCTGACAGCGTATTTATCTTCAGCGGCCCCAAAAACCCTTTAGTAACAAAATCTGACCCTTGATACACCTCTTTTGACATGCTTATGCACTTTTGGATGCATTTATGCACTTTAAATTACAACTATGTATTTTCACCCATTTTTCTACAGTAGATTTTTTTCTTGACATCATTCTGAACATACATAATGCAAAAAGTTGCAAGTTTCTAGGTGATATATTTAAAAATTGATTTATTGTGTGCTAAATGCCCTGGTCTATTTATTCGTGGAGAGTTACCAGTTACCTTTGAATTATGAGTATAAAAGTTTATTTTTATGTAGTAGTCCAGGGCGCATTTGTTTTGAGATGGACGTTGAGAGGTGACTCAAATTTTTTTGCAGAAATTGCTTGAAAATTACTGAAATAATAATATTTGAGTTATCCTCCCACTCAAAATGGTCCGGAACATTGTTTAAATAATCAAAATGTCAAAATATGAAGGAAAAATTCGATTTTTTTATTGGTTTTTTGATTATAACTATAAAACTATTCACTTTTGAGAAAAGTTGTACTGACATAAAAGTTGCATAATTAAATTTCCTACAATATAGAATTGAAAGTTTAAAAAATAGTCAGCCTTGTTGCAAAATAGCAATAATTGCGAAAAAAACCATACAAAAACAAGCATTTGCATTTTACGTGTTTTAAACATTTATGCTACACTTAGGATCTTCATATTTTACCCAGGAAAACTATATATTATAGTAAAACAACACTGTAAATTTCATTACGATCGGTTTAATAGATTTTGCAAAATAAATTTTGCAATCCAGCTTTCGCAAAAAAAATTCATTTTTTTTTAAATGTTGCAGGACTGAAAATAAAGCAGATAGCAAGTTGAATTTATTTTTGCTTATAGAAGTGTACTGTACCTTTTATTTGCAATTTGCAAAATTAAAATCGAATAATTACCACGGCGTCAGGAAATTTTTTAAATAAACATTAATTTTTGGTGCTACGCGCAGGACAGCCAGCGGTGTTCGATTCACACAAGTTGATTTACACCAAAATTTCTTCCAATCTTTATCTAATATATTATTTTCTTAGTCTATATTTTGTTGTATTTTAATATTTTAATTCCACAAAAATCAAACTAATTATATTATTGTTTGTGAAATATTGTTTAAACAATTGCATATGTTTAAAAATAATAAACTTTTATTCTCTAAGTTAAAATATATGAACAAAGAAAGTTTTTGCTAAAAAAGTGTTAAGTATTTCAAATGATAGAGTAAGTGTTTTTATTTTGCAATAAACAAATTTATTTATTTATATCGAAATGTAATAAAAATTAAAATGTATCAATCATTATCAAAGGTAATTGGAATGCCCAATCAGAGCAAACTATCCACTGTCATGCGCGTAGCACCAATAAATAATGTTTATTTAAAAAAATTCCTGACGCCGTGGTAGTTAATCCATTTTAGTTTTGCAAATTGAAAATGAAAGGTACGTTACACTTCTATAAGCAAAAAAAAAATTCAACTTGCTATCTGCTTTATTTTCAGTCCTGTAACATATTGAAAAAATAATTTTTTTTTGCGAAAGCTGGATTGCAAAATTTATTTTGCAAAATTTATTGAACCGATCTTAAATACAATTTACAGTATTGTTTTACTGTATCATAAAGTTTTTCTGTGTGAAATATGAAGGTCCTAAGTGTAGCACAAATGGCTGAAAAACGTAAAATGCGAATACTTGTTTTTGTATGGTTTTTTCGCAATTATTGCTATTTTGCAACAAGGGTGACTATTTTTTAAATTTTTAACAAATTCTATATTATATAAAATTTAAATACGCAACTTTTATGTTAGTACAACTTTTCTCGGAAATGAATACTTTTAAAGTTATAATCAAAAAACCAAGAAAAAAATCGAATTTTTCCTTCATTTTTTGACATTTTGAATATTTAAACAATGTTCCGGACCTTTTTGAGAGGGAGGATAACTCAAATATTAATATTTGAGTTATTTTCAAGCACTTTCTGCAAAAAAATTTGAGTCACCTCTCAACGTCCAAATGTACTAATATTTTTACAGATGCGCCCTGGTCTATAGGTACTTTTACTTGATGTTATTTTGGTATTAGATATTCTAAAGAGGAACATGATAAAATTTATGATAAATAATAAAATTGCCAAATTTAAAGTGATCAATTTTTAGGCCATCAAATTAGTAATTTTTGCATTTCGTCTGATCTTGATAAAACCGAAGTTGTAACAAAAATGGCACAAGCAAGCAATCACAAAAACTTGTTTCCAAGATGCTTTCTTTCTCTTAAATAGGGTATCTGTCACACCAACAGATAATTAAATTATCAAATCGCAACATGAATAGCAAAAAGTAAATCATCAAATCATAATAAAGCCTAAAACACTTGCCCCAACGAAAATACGTATAAGGAAAAAACCTGCTAAAAGGTATTAAGAACAAATGATTATCCATTGTTATTTCTTTAAAACAAGAAATTTCACAAAATTCAAGAAATAAACAACATAACACCAAAGACAATCCAGGAATGCTCACAAGAAGAAATTTGAAGACAGCCACAATATGATATATTAATTATGTAAAAGGCTTATCAAAAATGAATAAGAATAGGAAGTAAACACATCACAATAACATTTAAAAGAACCAACACCAAGATCTACTATTTCCAAAACCAAATCCAACAACACACAAGAGAGTAAAGAACTGCATTTATAAAATGATTTGTAAATACATAAATTTTTATCTGGGATAAATCTAAAGACCAGTAAGTGTTAGGATAAACGATCATGAATCATACATTAAAAACAGATACTTTGACAGATCCCAGATATGCAAACATGTCTGGGACAATGAGTCTGAAAGATGCATCAAAAGTCATCATTGAAACAGCAAAAACAGGAAAATCAAAGAAGGAGCCCTCACCTTACTAAATGGAGAAAAATTTGTAGCAAACTCGTCAATAGAATGTAATAAGCTCGAAGCTTGCCAATGCTGAAAGAAAGGTAAGAATCTACCTGAATAAGCAATCAGAATATACCAACATTAATGAGCTAATAAGTCAGAGACACATTATCTATAATTAAATACATAAGCAGAGAAAGATCAGAATTTGAAAGATCACACAAAATTTATTCAAGGTTTCATTTATATTATTCAATAATTGTCCGGTTTTCTGTAAAGCAGTGTATATCTAGTATTGGGGACTTGATGTATACGTATTTATAACCACATCTACACAAAGATTTTATTACATATAACATTTACGGTATAAAATCTTCTCTTCAACGTTAGCAAATAATACGTTCCGACAAAAAAAGAACCATTCCGTACCGACGGTTCAATGGAATGAAACAAACACTTCTTGGAGTCTGTATTTTGCATAGAATGAATCGTTTGAAGTTATTATTACAGCTTCTGGCTTCATCAGAATACGGATTATAACAAAACAAATAGAGCAAATTCTCTAATTTTGATTCGGAAAGCCGGATGTGAATGAGAGTTGGTTTGTTTGATTTCAACATTTGAATACACTAGCCTACCGACAGACGTAATCAAAGTTGATATAGAAAACAGAGAGCACGAAGACAACAAATAACGTATTACATACGAACAGGGGTGTATTCGGCGATGGGGAAGCTTTTGTGGAGACCACAAATGCTTATGTTTATTTAACACATTTTTCGATATTGGTTCTAAAAAGCACCTCCAGAAATTATTTAGAAAATTTAATATTACTCAGTTTCAGAGTTGAAATGCGTTGAAATTTGGCTACTCCGAGCCTACAATTCGCTCTCTAAAGGCATGTATCTACTATGAGCGCGCTGTTCTTGCGATTCACGCTCCTCTTGCACTCCGAGCGTCTGCAACTGCTCCACATAGTGGATACGTTCGCCCTCCCGGACTGTATAACGGTCCGGGAGGACCATCGAACATACCAGAACATACAACGGATTATACATCATCATCATCTTCTTGGTGCTACAGCCCTTAGAGGGCCTCGACCTTCTCAAGCTTTCTACGCCATTCTGTTCTGTCCCTTGCTTGCATTTTCCAGTTGCCGACTCTGATTTTCTCGGCATCCTGTGTTACCCCGTCCATCCACCTCAGCTTTGGTCTACCCCGTCTTCTCACTCCCACGGGTTGCGCTGTTAGAATCTTTTTTATCATGTTCGATTCAGGGGCCCGGGCTACATGTCCTGCCCACTGCAGGCGGTTTCGCTTAATTATAGTGATAATATCTTTTATCACAGACCGCTCCGAATATCTTACGTAGCACCTTTCTTTCAAAAATCAATTTTTGAAGATATTCTTCTTTAGGCGCGATTCGATTGAGGGTAAAATTGTACATAAATCTGCGCACCTGCGCACACAGACAGTATGTAGTTCCTTGCTAATCTTTCAAGATAGGTGTTTATGTATCTGTATCCGTGCAAATAAGTCATTAAAAGAATATATTAGTGTTTTTAGTAAATGTATTATTTATTATAATTATTCTTGTGTTTTTGGATTTGTGTTTCTCTGTAGTAAAATAATAAAATATTTACACTATTTGTCGCCGTGTTGTGTAATTATATCCGAAACTTACATGTCAATTAGAAGGACCTCGCTGGTGTAGTTGCTAGGGCGTTAGCTCCGAGATTGGAATGACGCGGGTTCGAATCCTGGGTGATTCATTTTTTTTTTATTTTTGGTTGTTTTAATAAAAAAAATTTGAAAGTGGTAGATAAGAAAGTTAGTTTAATTTTTAAATAAAATACAAATAACCTGTTAAGTATATTTATTTCGTTGAAAATACCTATATAATAGAAGAATATCTTCTTACGTGCGTACAAAGTACACACACATTCTTTTTTTTTAAACAACGGATTATACAACGGAAATATAAATTGAAGAGCTCGGGGCAATAAGGGACCTAAGCCACATTTTTTGAAATTTGAAGATTGTAGTAAAACTGGCTCTGTAACAATGGTCTCAAGCCACCAGCGAAGTTTTAAGGCTATTGGACAATAGATGTCGCCACCAGGCTATAACGACCTTGTGGCCGACTTGCAAGATCATGGAAAATTTTTAAGCAAGAACGTAATAAGTCACACTAAAATCAACATGGCGACACGTGATCGAAGAGTGTTGAAAGAAAAACAATTATTTTATAAGGAAAAATACAGTAGTTCAGGTTCGGATTTTGACTCTGACGATTCTGTAAAGTATCGAGAATATTCTCCGCACACGAGTTCCAGTGAAAGTGATGAATCTTCTCCGAAAAAGGTAAGTAAACATGTTAGTGGCTTGAGACCTTCTTGCTGTATGATATGTGGCTTGTGTCTTAATAAGTTATAATAACATTTATTTTTTAGTAAAACGTCGCCATAAATAACTTGTTTTAAATTTTTTTATTGATAAAGAGCCATTAAGTTGGAGACAAGCTGTAGCAGTTTCGTAGATATACCTCACCCCGTATTTATTATTTTCGCTGTAAATTTTTTAACCAAAAATAATGTGATCCTTTGATGTATAATGACTAACAAACTCATTGAAAGTGTTAAGCATTGATTTTTACCACCTCTCTAAACCAGAACGTACTAGTTAAAGAAAAAAGCACACCAATTTTATGGTAAATCGCAAAGGATCTTTAGATGTTTACGCTTGTTAGCTTGGCATTACCCACAATATTTCTTTCAAATTGAAGTCAAGAGTGATTTATACAAGGCAAAATTGTTAATCTTTTAAATGACGAGGAACTAATCACTCGCAGCGGGGTCCAAATAAGCAGATTACTAAGACTATTAAACTCCAGTAATTGTTTAAACGGTTCACCTATAATTATTTTCTATAAAAAATGATCGTATATAACAATTAGGTAAGTCGTATTTTTTTAACTTGTGCAATTTGTAGTAATTACGTGTAGGTATAACAGGATATGAATTTTCCTTATTATATTTCTCTTATTTTTGACGTTTCTTTATTTTTAATGACTATAGTTTTTTCAAAAAAACTTTGTGTATAAATACGATGCTTAAATCAAAAAATTTAAATCAAATATTTTTTAATATCACTCAAATTTATTTGGTCTTGTGAGAGTAATAAATGACTGCCGAGTATATAGCCATGCCTTAGGAGTATCTGTTTATAATGATTTATACAAATTTGTTCAACAATATCTACAGAATTGGGCTATCTATTGAATACCTTCAGATTAGCTGAAACTAACTTTCGTCTTTATAGACTTAATATAAACGTAAAGAAGACAAACCTTATGATCATTAGCAAGAAAAAGATAACATAAGGTCAACTCTACATCAACCAGACCCCTGTAGAAAGAATGAGGTACTTTTTTTTAATTCTACTGATAGATTTATAATGTATATACAGGATGTTCAGAAACTCTACCAACAAATGAAGACAGGAGATTCCTCAGATAATTTTAAGACAATTTAACCCAATTCACCTAGTCCGAAAATGCTTCCTTAGGCCGTCCGCACATGAGTCGATCGAAGACACGTCTCGAATTTCGCGCGTCTTGCTCGCCTTGTACAATGTACAAACCCTGCGACACAAGCGATTGCCCTCCGTACACTAGTCGATTCTGTTTTTATAAATTAACGCATTTTTTATATAGTAACCAAAACGACTATTTCGATCTGTGAAAAGTACGATATTATTACATTTTTATACAGTTGCATTATACAGTTGAGGGTATTTTTCTACTTCCTCAACGAATTTTATAATAAACACCTAGAAATAGAAGTTCAATGTTTTCAGAATTTTACATTACAAACAATATATTTCCACAAAGCTATAGTACTACAATCAACGAACATAACATTCAGCGATCTTTAAAAAGACTAAATTTAATTTAGGGCAAAAATAACAAAAACGAAGCAAAACAAATAAAATAATGACTGTAAACGTGCGTCTCACTCGAACTTTCTCGTTCGCTTCAGATCGCACGGAACGAGAGTCGTACAAGACGAGGAGATTTGCAATCCTAAACGCTCCGTGTACGGAACTCAATGCCACAACGGACAACGAAGGAACTTAAGTGACGGGGAGAGATCTACGCGATTGGAATCGAGTCGACTACTTCGAGCGTCGCTCCATGTGCGGACGGCCTAAGTGAGCTAGAGCTCTTTGAAGATATTAGTTATATTTAGTTTTTCCCAGCTAGAGCGTCTTATATTTAGTTTTTCTTAAATGCCTCCAGAACGGTTCTAGTTAGAAACACGAAAATGGTACACATATTTATCTTACAGGGATAAATCGATTCCATCTATTGCGAATTTCTATTACCGGTCATAGGCGTCCGTTTTGGGCAGGGCTACGGTTATTTTATCGTATAACTTTTTTGTCTTTAAATTTTAAGCATTTTTGACTCTGGATTATTAAATTCTGAGGTATTCTAGTACTAAACGGTACTCTTGCTTTAAGTCGGTAGGACACACCGTTTTCTAGAAAAATAAATTTAAAAATTTTTCGTCTTTTTATTTTAAAAACAAAAATGAAAAATTAAAAAAAAACGGCGTATTTTACTAACTTAAAGCAAGAGTAACTTTTAGTACTAAAATATCTCATAATTTAATAATCTAGAATCAAAAATGCTTAAAAATAAAAGACAAAAAATGTATGCGTTAAAATAACCGTTGACCTACACAAAACGGACGCATATGGCCGCTACTAGAAATTCGCAATTAATGAAATCGATGAAATCGCAATAATAAAAAGAAATAAATCAAAAATCTAACAAATGGTTGAAATACACATAAAACTTGGTCGCCCATATAAAAATTTTTAGGGGCAGACGTGAAGATGTTGCACATTATATTTTGTATAATTTGGATGACAATATACAGGGTGTAACAAAAATACAGGTCATAAATTTAATCACATATTCTGGGACCAAAAATTAGTTCGATTGAACCTAACTTACCTTAGTACAAATGTGCACATAAAAAAACTTACAGCCCTTTGAATTTACAAAAAGAAAATCGATTTTTTCCAATATATCGAAAACTATTCGAGATTTTTTATTGACAATGGACATGTGGTATTCTTATGGCAGTAGTATCTTAAGAAAAAATTATAGTGAAATTTTATGGGGGTTTTGTTCCTTAAACCCCCCCCCCCCCAACTTTTGTGTACGTTCCAATTTAATTATTATTGTAGTACCATTAGTTAAACACAATGTTTTAAAAACTTTTTTGCCTCTCAGTACTTTTTCGAAAAATCAGTTTATATCGAGATATTTTGAATATTTGTCAAATCCACCACATATTTTAGTATGCTTAATGTACGATTACCGAGACTTGGTAATAATATGAACATTTATTTATGATTTACATTTTTATGTATATTTTGAACCATATTAAAAAATAAGCCACATCTCGATAAAAGATGCCTTATAAAAAAAATACAAAGAGGCAAAACAGTTTTAAAAATACTGTGTTTAACTAATGGTATCGCAGTAATAGTTTAATTGGAACGTACACAAAAATTTGGGGGGTTTAAACTAACAAAACCCCCATAAAATTTTTATGTAAACATATTAAAAAAGAAGCTGCAACTCGATAAAAACTGCGTTATCGAAAAAATACTAGGAGGCAAAAAAGTTTTAAAAACATTTAATGCAACTAATGGTACCACAAAAATAATTTAATTGGAACGTACACAAAAGTTTGGGGGGTTTAAGGGAACAAAACACCCATAAATTTTTTATGGGGTGCACAAATTTCACTATAATTTTTCTTAAAGATATTCCTGCTATAAGAATACCACACGTTTATTTTCAATAAAACATCTCTAATAGTTTTCGATATATTCGAAAAAATCGATTTTCATTATGTAACTTCAAAGGGCTGTAACTTTTTTTATGTGCATATTTGCACTAAGGTGAGTTAGGTTCATATAAACTATTTTTGGTCCCAGAATATGTGACTTAATTTATGACCTGTATTTTTGTTACACCCTGTATAATTTAAAGCACCCGAAAAGCTAGTGGGAGCACGGCCCCACTACCCATAGGTATGGGTAACATATAAACAGACCTTTACAATTCTCCAACATACAATTGGAACATACAATTCATTTGATGTACATCCGTACCATTCCCTCAGGTTGCGCAGCCACGATATTTTGCGTCTTCCTATGCTTCTTTTTCCTTGAATCTTTCCCTGCATAATCAATTGGAGCAAGTTGTATCTCTCTCTCCACGTGTAATATGTCCGAGATATTTCAGTTGTCTTGTTTTGATGGTATTTAAGATTTCCATTTCTTTATTCAATTTTCTCAGAACCTCTTTGTTTGTGACGTGTTCTGTCCACGATATTTTCAGAATTCTTCTGTACACCCACAGCTCGAATGATTCTAGTTTTTTCATTGATGCAGCATTCAAGGTCCAAGCCTCCATTTCATAAAACAAAGTCGAGAAAACATAGCACCTAGCCAATTTAACTCTTAGCTCCAATTTCAAATCTCTTGTGCAGAGCACTTTTCTCATTTTGTTAAATTTTGCTCTTGTCTTTTCTATTCTGATTTTGATTTTCTGTAAGTAATCTCCTGTGGAGATCATTATTCCCAGGTATGCATATTGGTCTACTCGTTCGATATTTGATCCCTTTATGAAGAGATTCTCGTTATTTCTTTGAGTTTTTGATATTATTATAAACTTTGTCTTCTTTACGATCATTGTTAGACCGTATCCTTGTCCAAACTCCGCTATTCTAGTCACCAGCCTCTGAAGATCCCCAATATTTTCAGCTAAGATGACAGTGTCATCCGCATATCTAAGGTAATTAAGGATTTTTAAAATTATTTAAGGACAAGAGAATTAGTGTTAATAGAGAAGTTACTAGAAAAATAACAAATAAGTATTTCTCAATATTTTTTAAAAGATACTGAAACTTAATTTGTTATATGGAATATAAAAACACAAAAAGTTTACTTACATAAACAAATATTCCAAAATTTGTGAGCTTACCTGAAACAAAAGTTATAAAAATTAATCAAAATAAAACTTATCGATGTTTTTTAGTTATTGCTCTCCAAATTTAGTCATTGATTTCTCCAATTCTTCTTTACTTTTCGCGGTATTTCATTAATTTATCATGCAAAATTTGAGTAAAATTTTGGGTAACATTAAAACCTTTTACATTAACATTAACATCATTAAGAAATACACTCACCGGCACAAAAAACGGACACCCCAAAAATAGGTCATTTTTAATGTCTTGTATTTCCTAAACCTGATGTCCGATTTAAGTATTTTTTTTTAATATCTTATAGCCTTATTCTTTAACACTATCGCTGTAATTTGCTTTTGTTGCTAGACAGGTACATACGTTGTATACAGGGTGTACGAATCAAACTGTGTTTTTTCTCTCAAACTTTGGAACACCCTGTGGAATGTTCTAGCTTTTATAAAATACTGAAATTAAAACCCAACTATAGCCTCAGGTTTTCTTAATATTCTGTTTTTTATTCATTCGCTTATGTTGGATAATGAAAAAGTTAGGCACTTTAATAACTACCCCTGTTTTTCGTCAATACAGGGTGTTTTTAAATAAGTACGACACTTTAACTGCTAATTCTGCATGATAAAATAATGACAGTTTTCTTTATAAAGGTATGTCCGCAAATGCTTCGTTTCCGAGATAGGGGGTGTTGAAATTGTTCTTACAAACTGACGATTTATTTATTGCTCTAAAACGGTTTGTGATATGCAAATGAAATTTGGAAGATTTTAAGAGGTAGTTATTGCGCATTTTTTGGCATACAATTAAGAATTTTATATTCACCATTGGCGTGCATACGGGATATATCTAAAATGTTTATACCCGTGTGCACGCCAATGGTGAATATAAAATTCTTAATTGTATGCCAAAAAATGAATGCCCAATAACTACCTCTTAAAATCTACCTAATTTCATTTGCATATCACAAACGGTTTTAGAGCAATAAATAAATCGTCAGTTTGTAAGAAGAATTTCAACACCACCTATCTCGGAAACGAAGCATTTGCGGGCATACGTTTATAAAGCAAACTGTCATTATTTTATCATGCAGAATTATCCCTTAAAGTTTGCCGTACTTATTTAAAAACACCCTGTATTGACGAAAAACAGGGGTAGTTGTTAAAGTGCCTAACTTTTTTATTATCCAACATAAGCGAATGAATCAAAAACAGAATGTTAATAAAACCTGAGGCTATAGTTGGGTTTTAATTTCAGTATTTTATAAAAGCTAGAACATTCCACAGGGTGTTCCAAAGTTTGAGAAAAAAACACATTTTGATTCGTACACGTTATATACAATAACAATGTACCTGTCTAGCAACAATATTATCACAGCGATATTGTTAAAGAATAAGGCTATACCATGTTAAAAAAATTACTTAAATCGGACATCAGGTTTAGGAAATACACGACATTAAAAATGACCCATTTTTTGGGGTGACCTTTTTTGTGCCGGTGAGCGTATATTCGACAAAAATGTCATAGTACAGTTATAGTACAGTCATAATACAGTAATTAGGGCGAATCTAGAATCTAGAAGCATAATAAATCAAAAATATTCCGTTAACATAACGAGAAAAGCAAATTGAAAAATATTAACATTTATGGTAACGTAAATAGACTCAGATGGGCAGGGAATGTGATACGCAGTAATGAGAATCGTTTTATAAACAATATGTGTATTGGGAAAGGCCAGATGGGAGAAGGTCTGTAGGACAGCCTAGAAAAATGTGGAAAGATGCAGTCAGAGAAGATCTGGAGAAAATGGGAGTGAGACAATGGGAAATGGTAACACAGGACCGACAAACAACGCAATATTAAACGCGGCAAAGACTCCCGAAGAGTTGTAACTCCATTCATGAGATGATGTAACGGATGAGATTTAAGAAGATCAACATCCTGAATATTGCTAAAAACAGGTTAAAATACCAACAAGGTAAATGATGATGTAGTAGATAAGAAAGGAAGGCAATTAGAGTTGAATTAGAAGTGATTATAATGTTTTAGATCTATATAGGCCAGGGCAGGCGCGGATACGGGGGGTGGCGGTTAACGGGTCCATGGACCCCCCTATTGTATTTAGTCTATAAGTATTTTTTATTATTTATTATTTTTTTCTGTTAACTCTAAACTTTAAGCCATCAGTACAACACTTAATTACACGACAACCGCTTCTAAACAATTGAAAGAAGCCATAAAATCTAATAAAACACCCTTCTCTGAAAAATAATCTGCAGGCGCATTTGTTTGGGTACCGGTGGAACCATAAATAACGGAAATATTTTTCTCAATTCGAAGAATAACAAAAATGATATTTTAAAATGCAAATATATTACACTGGGTATAAACCTTATCTCATAAAAGTCACGTTTCAAATTTGAGATACAATGAAGATATAAAAATTTGTTTTTTTATTAGATAATTCATGCGTACCTACCCATTGATGGTGGAAAGGTTAATCTTTACGGTAAAGAACGACCAGTGAGATTAATAGTCGTGAATTGTCTACCAATCCTTTTGATACCGTAGGTAACTGGGATTATATAGTGTATTTTATCCTTAGAGTAAGTGTGAGTCTTATGGCTAAATCTGGAAAATATAATATTTGATTGAGGTAAGTCTGCCCCCCCCCCCTATTATGAATTTCTAGATCCGCGCCAAAGTTAGATCTTATTGTAAAGAATGGATGGAGGGACTATTAAAAATACAATTACTATTATGGTGAATTCCAGTCAAACAATTCCACTATCGAGGCACGTTTACCAATTAATTTGTTGGTTATATTATAGCCTCCTTTATTACTCTCCCATTTCTTTTCTGAGTACCGTCTTTTATGTGCACAGCATAATTTTGCAAAACAAAATCATTCTAACATGCAGCACTCATCCCATATCAACTTAAAAACCTCCCATAAACTTTTTTAATGAACGCATATTCATAAAGTATTGAATTGAAATGAGAGGTCGTCTTATTTTCCCATTTATAATGCTTTTATATGGATTATTCGAATAACAAGTTAGCCATAAATTCAAAGATGTGTTTTTCAGATTTACTTAGGAATTTATACAAGATAAAAATTAATTTTTTTTAATTATTTAGCTTGAATGCCTCGACAATTAAGGCCATTGGCATGGTACAGTTGATTGCGCAATCAGATTATAGTGTAGTGTGTAGTGTGTGTGTGTTGAGTAAATGTCTTGTTACTAAGTAAAGTCGACTTCATTAGAGAGATTTTAGACCCTCTACTTTTTGACGTACGTTAAACGTAAAACGTTATATTTGCCATGCGCATTGAGTAATAAATAAGGGACAACGTGTTTACTTAAAATAGTTTTTTATTTCATAAAATACGCACATAGCTTAACGTTAATTGACATTTGGCAAACGTAACCTATAAAACGGGAATTGTGTGCTATAACCTATTTTATTTAATTATTTGCCATAATGGAAGAAAATGTATTAAGACGTTCACCAAAGACAATTTTCTACTTTAAGAACACAAAACATCCATCCTAAGTTTCACAAGATAATTCAGTCAAGTGTCAGATTTCTCAAGAAATGGTGTAATTTAGAATTGTTAGAGTTGCCAAAGCAAATTATATTCAATTATATTATATGTTTATTACCTGATAGATTTTAAGAAAAACAATTTTTGATTACAATTTTATACATCGTTACTATATTTTTTATTCTGGTTGTCTTTGGTTCAGCTCATATGACTGTTTTTTTTTCCTCTTTTATGATTTAGATATACTTATGACATTTGGCAATCTTACAAATACGTAATCCCAATAACGTGAACCTTATTTCTACCTAAATAAGGGGATACCTTATCCGTTAATAAAGTAATACGTTTTCTGTTAATGCGCATGAGCAGAATAACGTATAACGTTTAACGTTACTGAAATAAGGGGCTTAAAAACTCTCTATTGTCTTTACAAAGAGACGTTAATTGTATCTGAACGTCTGCTGTCCCTCCGGTGAGTACCGATCCCACAAGGATAGAAATCATTTTTATTTATTCATTTGTAATAAAAAACAATTTCCTACCCAGCCGGGACTCGAACTCACAACCCTTGGATCCAAAGGTAGGCCCTCTTACCACTGAGCCACAGAGGAGATAAAAATTCATTTTGACATTAGAAAATATTTATTTTAAAATATAGGAAAACAGAAGAATCTAAAATACTATAAAGAGTTTACTTATGTGTTTTGTATAGTTTTTCGTCTTAGCATATTTACTGTTTATTTGTAGCACTTCGATTTCAGTAGTACTGTTGATTGAAATATTATAGGGGTATTTCAATATTTCAATCAATCAACAATATTGCAGTATTCCAATCAACAGTAATACAAAAGAAGGTAAATTTCTTTTATTAAAACATCTTATTGACCAATCACAAGACAAGGATGAGTTCGACTGATAATTCCGCTGAGGTTTTTAATAACACCTTTCAATGGGAGAACAGAGAAAGACAAAGTGTGGTTTAAATAATATTATAAGTTATATATCATATATCAGGGGTCACCAATTAGTTTCCCTGAGGGTCCGTTTCGAAAACCTATGACACTTCCGGGGTCCGAATTTATGCTGCCTGTGTCTGACTGTTCTGATTCGGTTTCTTTGTTGGATTCTTATTAAAAAATATCCCCTATAAACAAATCAGAAGGGTGCCGTGCGAAGTTTTTGGGCAGACATTGTTTAATATCTTTTTTAACGAATTCAAAACATCACCTTTTTTACCCGCGAAAATATGTTTTTAGCATTTTTGGGTCATCTTAAATAAAAAAGATCTGTCACTTTATTAAAACTTAAGAGTTTTCAAGCATCGCAAATGCATATTTTCGCATTTTTCAGATTTTAGATCGCTTATAACTCGAAAACTATCAACTTTTCAGAAATATGACAAGAGACCTTTATTGTTGATACTTACCCAAGAAACCTAAAAATACATTTTTCGAGGCAAAAAAGTAATTTTAAATTTGCTTAAAAAATTGTTTCACCCGGTACCCTTCTGATTTGTTTAAAGAGACATTTTTGAACAGGAATCCGCAAAGAAATCGAGTCAGAAACATTTTTCATACGAAAGTGGCCTCACACAGACATGGACTAATATGGAAAGGAAAACTAATAATATCTGATTGTTTTTTGGTTACTGTAAACTTTTCTGTAAGTTTTCCTGGTACAATAAATAAAATATAAATGCATTGTGTATTGTTTTGATGTTATTATGAGTATATTTTGAAAACAGCAGTATTGTAAATTGTTACTGAAAATATTTTAAAAATTAGTAATTTATATTTAGAATGCTAATGAAGTTCTTAGACATCTTCAATTTTGTAGAAAGGAAATTGAGGAATTTAAAATAAATACTCATAGTACAAAATGCTAATTACCATGCTATATTTTCTACATTA
Organism: Diabrotica virgifera virgifera; assembly: GCF_917563875.1. Taxonomy (NCBI): domain Eukaryota; kingdom Metazoa; phylum Arthropoda; class Insecta; order Coleoptera; family Chrysomelidae; genus Diabrotica; species Diabrotica virgifera. The sequence continues at coordinate 88,369,730 of NC_065447.1, read as the reverse complement.
GTTTCAATGCAAGGTGTTTGTTGCAAACTTATTAAATCTGAAAATTATTTTAATTAAATGCACATCTTAAACGTACTCCTACTTAACATATAGTAAAGAGGAAATAAATATAAAAAAAATGCACATGACAATTTTATATTACAACTTACTTAATTTCAAAATTAATGATTAGTAAGTATAACAATAAGGGGGAAAACTCTTTACAAAATTAAATTATCACAGAAAAAAATGACATTTTTTTATGTACAACCTGTCTGAAGTTTGGAGTGAGTTTAGTGCAACTGAGTCTCATATAGGGAGTTGAGATATTCATCTGTTAAGATCTCTACCGATTTTTAATAAAGTTCATTCTTGATAAAGCGGCTTCGCACTCATAAGTTGAGCCAAACATAGTACACAGTTTCATGGCCAAACATTTTCAAAATTGCCAAATACTAGGTATATTCTGAATTTATGGGTGGGTTGTGATTGCGCGCAGCGGTCAAATACCTCCTGCGGTTCTCTCACTCTAATACCCGCAAGTTAGGTTTGGACCGAAGGGTTAGGTCTTCCTCCTTTCTGACCGCTGTGCGCAATTGCAATCTGCCCCAATTTATTGACGGTCCGCACAAAACTAGCTCACGGTGCGGATGCGGACCGCGGTCCGCTAATTGGTGACCCCTGTCATATATAATAGACCAGCATTTCTATGTCTGATTGACATGAAGAAAGCATTTGGCAGAGTAAGACTCGTGTATATAATCCATCTTCTTTGTTTATTAGAGAGGTACCCTTAGATATCATAAAAACTCTTGAAAACATCTATCAAAACAACAAAATGGAAGTCAGAATAGATGGACAGCAGAACCTATAGACATAGGCAGCGAAATAAAAAAAGGGAGACTCATTGAGTTCATTAAAGGACGAAATAATCAAAAGCGTCAACAAAGAAAAAGGATACAGAATGGGAAACAAAGAAATAAAAAGACTCTGTTGAAGACCAAGATAAAGAACATAGTCTGCAAAGATTAGTCCACAGATTTAACATAAGAGCAAAATAATTCAATATGACAATTTTATCTCAGAAAACTAAAACAATAGTAATCAGTAAAGAACCAATCATGTGTAAAATAGAAATTGATGGTATCAATCAGTATTGAACACGCAATGAAACAAGCTATGGAGACCTGGACAAAGAAGTGAGAAATCATGTACAAAAAGCGAATAGACTGGCGTCACACTATATGACGTAAAGCTGCGTTGACATGTGTCAAGTTACTTGAACAGCTCACTTGAATTCAAATGAATTTAACGCTTTTTGAACGCCTAAACTAACGATTATTTCAAGTGAAATGAATCAAGTCATATGAATTGGGGATTTAGACGTTCAAAAAGCGTTCAAAACACTTGAATTCAAGTGAGTTGATCAAGTCACTTCACCCATGTTAACGCAGCTTTACACTATAATATGGCGAAACCGACATACATATTAGCAGTGATATGAAGTCACGAATTTATAAAACCAGTGTAAGACCAATAATGACATACGCATCAGAAACAAGATCCGATACAACCACAGCACAAAGACTACTGGAAACGATAAAGATGAGGGTAATGAAAAGAATTACAGGAAATACGCTGAGAGATCGAAAGAGAAGTAAAGGAAGACATTATAAGACAATGTAACGTACAGTATATAAAAGAATGGACGCTAAATAAAACGAATGAAATAATCACGTAAGCAGAATGGGGGGTGGGGGGAGACACGTGTGGTCAAAATAGCAAGAGATAAATCTACCAATCGGTAGAAGAAGTATCGGCCGACAAGAGAAAGATGGAGTGACAGCCATCCATAGAGGTGTCAATCATCCGCGAATGGACAAGCAGAATTGCTTATAAAGAGGAAGAAGAAGAAGTGATATGTCTCTACAATAATAAGATATCTCAACAGAAATAATTGGTCTAAGTACGATCTTTTCAACCAGTTTGATGATTTTTTTTTTCAACCAAATACCACCTTTGCACAGAATCGAGGTCCACAATTTATTTTGAAAAGTGTAACAAAAATAGACTATTTTCTAGTAATTCAATTAAATTTCTCTAGATTTTTTTAACTCAAACAAAAAATTGTGACAATTTGTCAAGTCCTCAACTGAGGTAGACAAAAAAAATAAACAATATCAACATGTATAATTATTCAAAGCTCAGTTAATGGCGTCTGCTTCTTTTTATGTAACAACTTGTGCTTTTTTAGAAACCAGAAAGCCATTAATAACTTCTATTTTCAGATTTAAGAGGCTTCCACATGATCTTAAAGTTTTATCAGGTCGTTTATGTCGAGGACGATAATTGTGAAATCATATAATATGTTAAAAAATAGTTTCAACTGTTATAAGTTTCAACGGTAAGATATAAAAAGATCATTAAATTTTAAATGAAACGTTTCCTACAAAATTTGAAGCTTAAAGCAATTTCGAAAATATGTGTAGGTATTACCAATTCCAATACAGATGGATAACAGCACTAAGAAAATATTCAATCACTCAAAATCTTGTAAGAAAAGAAGTACTCTAGTCGCAACATAGGGAGTCCCGTGGACACTTTCAGTTCGCCGTGATTTGATGGTGGTATTATTAGTTTTTTGGATCGCTGAATCCAATGGAAGTGGTCTGGAAGCCCAAATGTAGTGCGTTTAATTGTTATTACCAATTATGGTAAAATTAGGTGTTTTTCAGGAATTATTAGAAGCCCTGTAAATAAATTGATAGTGTTAAAGTCTTCTCTGGTGTATTTTTGGTCGCTGAATCAATTGCGACTAGTCGCGATTACTCAAAATGTGTTCTTATTTTGTTAATAACAAAATAATTGTTTATTCGCCGAAAAGCTCAAAATGCGTTATATACAGCAAGTCTGTAGTCTTTTTCATAGTATTTTTATACGCTAAATCGATTGTCACTAGTCGTGATAGCTTAAACCACGTTCCGACTTTGTTATTAATAAATTATTGCAAAAATAACGGTTTATAGTACGTTTACTCACGGTTTTTGCGAGTAAATATGTTCATTTTTCAAAAAAACAACCAAATAACTCGAAAAGTATTGACTTAGTGAAAAAACTGTATAGAACAAAAGTTGCTTAGAATTAATCAGTTTATCGACTTCCGGACTTATTTTAAAGGTTTCTTTTTTCACCCCCGAAAAGGGGTAGAACTCACCCCCAGGGTAAAAGCACACATCAGCACAATATCACTTGTTTTGTTTGACATGTTAGCTACGTGTATGCCAAATGTCATGTCAGTCCAAGTGGTTTTTTAAAATTCAGAGCAAAAACCGTGTGTGAACGTACTATAAACCGTTATTTTTGCAATAATTTGATAATAACATAGTAGGAACGTAGTTTAAGCTATCACGACTAGCGGCAATCGATTTAGCGTATAAAAATAGTATGAAAAAGACTACAAACTTGCTGTAGATAGCGCATTTTGAGCTTTTTGGCGAATAAACTATTATTTTGTTATTAACAAAATAAGAACATATTTTGACTAATCGCGACAAGTCGCATTAGATTCAGCGACCAAAAATACACCAGAGAAGACCTTAACACTATCAATTTATTTACAGGGCTTCTAATAATTCCTGAAAAACACCTAATTTTAAATTTTTTAGTGGGAATATAAATAGGTTGCATAAATTTTAAATTTATGCAAGCAATGTATGTTGTGTTGCCTATAATGAAATCGTTCATTAATAGAAAATCATTTATTAATAGGGGTCATTAATCAATGATTTTGAGGGTGTTAAAATTGATCATGAATGGACGGTCGACGGAAATAACAATTAAACGCACCACGACAAAAACACCGTCTGATCGACCATCTGATCAGACATTAGCCAGACATTAGGTTTGTAAAACCGGTCAGGAAAGTAGGTACGATGTCACAAAAAGCACCTACAGAAGAAGACGTTCAGACGACAACGGCATGGAAATCAGGACCTTAAAGGATGCAGTACACAGGAGATGGTGCAGAAGCAGAACATCGGAAGAAGAAAAGGAAATATCTTAATTGAGTGAAATGTTATATATTATTAGAAGAATAAATGTTTTTATTTTTATTTTTTATTTTATTTTTATCGAAAATTAGTTCCAGCTAGCGAATTTACTGATAGGAACTCACTGATCACCAGCCGGTTTCCAACGAATTGAGTTGGAACCAACCGAAGTATTACGACTCACCGATTCAAGCTAGCGAACTGAGCTAGTGAAAAACCAATGGGGCTGATGTCGAATTAAGTCGAAACCAGCCGCGAAGCGATTTTGAATTGAAGAATTGCTGACCACTGAGCAGTTACTCCCAACTCCAGTTTGGGGACTTGTATGTATGTGTGTGTAGATATAATAACTTGATTCCGAATTGAAGAATCGCGGGCAATCATGTACTGAGTGGATGCCTCTTGTACTAACATTCTTACGGTGTTTTGATATTAGTAAATACAATTTTGTTTTTCTTTTACAGATAACCGCCAAGGGGGCTTCCTTCGAAACGGAGCTAAGATTAGAATATTATTTTTAAACGCTTTTCTTTAGTTCAATCGTTTGGGTCAAATTTTTAGACGTTAATTTGACTGACTTTTCTTCAATGCAAATAAATGAAAATTTGCAGACATATGCATTCGCGGGAACAATACACGAATAGTCAATAAAAAATTTTTTTATAATTATTAATTGTTTAAATAAAAAAAAACAATTTTAATGGAAAATGCTTAAATTCTGTTGTTTCTTACAATGTAGAAACTTGAAACTTTTACAGATTGTAGCTAAGTATATGAGCTATACATAATTTTACTTTTTACGTTAATTGTTTAAGTTATGCGGCATAAATAAACAAGAACGTTTCAAATTTTTGGCGATTCCGACTACTTTTCATGTTTGTACATCATGTTTATAAACATCCTAAGCGGCGACGATTTTGAACGCTCATATTTTTGTTTATATAAACATCGGCGCTTATTCGTGTCAAATTTCCATACGATACGAAACAAAACTTCAAACAAAACTCGAATTCAAAAAATTCGTGTTTTTAACGTAGTCTTAGAAAAATCACCGGTAGAGACGTTTCGTGCTACAATTAACATTAGAATAATTTGTTTTGGCGTATTAAGTTTGTTACGAACCCTTAAACATATTCAACGCGGTCGTTTATAAATACAATGTGTGTTTCTAATGTTGAATGGGTTGCATATGTGAGTTCATTTTAAATGAAGTAAAGAAACACAGACTTACTCACAATCATTTAATTTACTTCGACGACCGGTTTCGATCTCTACAATATACAGATCATCTTCAGGTCGGCGTTACAAGTGATTAAATGCTACAATTAAAGAAAGCCAGAGTTAGAACATTGTTTGGTTGTATCAAAATGCAAATAGAAAGCCAAAATTTTTAAAGGTATGTAAATGTTGACATTTCAGAATAAAAAACTGATACATACGTATGCACACATATGAGAAACAGGTACTCAGAATCACGCATACGCACATAGATGTATGCGGTTTATGACTATTTGTTAAATTAAGATATATTTTAAAAATTTAAAATTTTTTATAATTTTGATCTACTTACATGCCGTTACAAGGGATGCTTTGTAAGTTCATCAATAACATGTTTAAACGTCCAGATTATGCTAGTAGGATAGCTAGTTGAAGGACTGGGTAAGCGAACATGCTTCGTAGGTCAAAACACAGTGAATTGGAATGGATCCCGAAGGCAGATGTGTGATGTGAAACAGATATAGATGTATTAGTTATGAGAAAGACAACGTTCGGATGGGAATGTTCATAAATGCAGCTAAGGTGTAAATTGACTTTGTGTAAACACTTGTACGATTGTAAAGGTCTTTGCTCTTAGGTGTTTTTAAGCTATGGGCAAAGGCCGAAGTAAGGAAAAAGACAAATAGGAATAAGTTGTAAGTTTGTATTGTTCCCAGTCAAAGGACTAAGGGATGTCAGTTAGTTTGTATCATTGTAGGTGCCTAGTGTGTTTCTGTGACCTATGTGCTGTGAATGGTATCATGTGACCTCGTGTAATTAAAGGTCCATCGTGAGATTTAAGAAACGTATGAAGAAATTGCAGAAAATGTACAATGTATGAATAAAATGTTGAAATAAATGCAAAGAAAATGTGTCTATCATATACATCCTTTTTTTAAACATGACGATATATTTTAATGTTTGAAAAGTGTTAAGATTAAAAAGTAAAAATTAAAAAAATATGAAATTTTTTTTAAATATAAAAAAAAAGCTTTTCTTTAGTTACGATTGACTAAAATTATAAATATAAAAAATCAACTAAAAAGCAAAAATTAAAAAAAAATCAAAGAATTATTCGAAAAAACTGTTAGACAAATTAAATATACAAAAATCTCACACATTCGTTAAAAAATTGAAAAAATCTAACACATTCGTTAAAGAAAAGCGTGGGGCGCGTTTTCATCGAATAAACGGTTTTCGCCCCACGCTTTTATTTAACGAATGTGTTAGATTTTTTCAATTTTTCAACGAATCAAAAATGCCTCACCGGCACAAAATTTCGCCACCCAAAATTTTTGATTAAGTTTGACAATATTTATAACTTTATTATTTGTGCTCCGATTTTCAAGATTCTTGCACCAGTTTGTAGGTAGGTACATGTATTGATATCGTTTGGTAATATTCCGGCAATACAAAAATTTTGTTTGCATGGCATTATATAGGGGGGAATAGAAGCGCTGTATTTTCTCCTAACTTTAAAAAATTCGGTGGAAAAATGGAAGAGCTGATTTTGTTCTGTCATATTATCCCGGAGGCATCACTAAAATTTTGTTTGTTGAATTATCCGAATATCTCTTTTGTTGTAAGAGCTGTACCATTTTTTGTAAATAAAAATACTGATTGACTCATAAAATAGAGGTTGGATTGATAAGATTGGAATACCCGCATGCTGCCCCGATCTCAATCCCATTGAGCATTTATGGGATGAATAAGTTATCCGCCGTCACCCTAGGCCTCCAGAAACTTTGGTACAGTTATGGCCTTGGTAGAGGAATATCGGGCTATTCCCCAGGCAAGGATCTTCTTCTTTAAGTGCCATCTACGCGGAGGAGGTCGGCAATCAACATAGCTATTCGTATTTTAGAGATGGCTGCTCTGAAAAGTTCATTTGATGTACATCCGTACCACTCTCTCAGGTTGCGCAGCCACGATATTCTGCGTCTCCCTATGCTTCTCTTTCCTTGAATCTTTCCCTGCATAATCAATTGAAGCAAGCTGTATCTCTCTCCTCGTGTAATATGTCCGAGATATTCCAATTTTCTTGTTTTGATGGTATTTAGGATTTCCATTTCTTTATTCATCCTTCTCAGAACCTCTTTGTTTGTAACGTGTCCTGTCCACGATATTTTCAGAATTCTTCTGTACACCCACAGCTCGAATGATTCTAGTTTTTTCATTGATGCAGCATTCAAGGTCCAAGCTTCCATTCCATAAAACAGAGTCGAGAAAACGTAGCACCTAGCCAACCTAACTCTTAGCTCCAACTTCAAATCTCTTGTGCAGAGCACTTTCCTCATTTTGTTAAAATTTGCTCTAGCCTTTTCTATCCTGATTTTGATTTCCTGTAAGTAATCTCCTGTGGAGTTGATCATTGTTCCAAGGTATGCATATTGATCGACTCGTTCGATATTGGATCCGTTTATGACGAGATTTTCGTTATTTCTTTGAGTTTTCGATATTCTCATAAACTTTGTCTTCTTGACATTCATTGTTAGCCCGTATTCTTCTCCAAACTCTGCTATTCTGGTCACCAGCCTCTGAAGATCTCCAATATTTTCAGCTAAGATGACAGTGTCATCCGCATATCTAATGTTGTTAATGGGAACTCCATTTACCTTTATTCCAGATGTTTCACCCTCAAGAGCTTTTTTCAAGATCTCTTCCGAGTAGGCATTAAAAAGAACCGGCGACAACACGCATCCCTGTCTCACTCCACGTCTGATTTCAATTTCCTCTGACAGCTGATCGTTAACACGTACTTTTGCTCGTTGCTTATAGTATAAATTCGATATAATCCTGAGGTCATTGTAGTCCAGCTTCTTTGATTCCAGGACATGCATTAATTGTTCATGTCGTACTTTGTCGAATGCTTTATTATAGTCAATAAAACAAGCATATATATATCTTGATTGACGTCCAGGCACCTTTGTATAAGTATGTTAAGTGAAAAAAGAGCTTCACGAGTTCCCAGGCCTTTGCGAAACCCAAATTGCGTATCATTAATGTCTATGTCTAGTTTATGATATATTCGGTTATGGATGACTTTCAGTAGCAACTTTAGCACATGGGACATCAAACTAATGGTGCGGTAGTCGCCGCATTCTCTTGCGTTTTTCTTTTTAGGGAGGCAAATAAAGATCGACGTCAACCATTCTTTGGGTAATGTGCCTGAGCTATAAATTTTGTTCAAGAGTACCACTAAAACATCAATATGCTGCTCATCTATAATTTTTAAAAGGTCGATAGGAAGCATGTCAGGTCCTGGGCTGTTTCTGTTCTTCATTGTTTTTTAACGCATGTATTATTTCTTCCGTTGTAATATATGGACCTATTTCTCCTGAAGTAAGTTCTATGTGTTCCAGGTACCCTCTTTCATCATCGAACAGTTCAGCGATGTATTCTGCCCAACGTTGTACTTTCTCATCGGTACTGTTATAGCGACCCCGTGTCTATCCAGAAGTGCAACAGTTAGATTTTGCTTTCTTAGTCCAGCCATTTCTTTGACTTTCTTATGTAGGTTAAATAGATCGTATCTTTTTTGGAGATCCTCGATCTCTTTGCATTTCTCTTCAAAGTGTTTTTCTTTTGCCTGCTTTATCATCTTCCTTATCTCGTGGTTAATCTCCCTGTATTTATTGTCATTTTTGTTCTTATATTGTCTCCGTTGTTCCATCATATTCAGTATCTCGTCATTCATCCATTCCTCTTTTCTCCTTGTGGAAGTCTTTAGTATATCTTCAAGGATAACACATCATTATTCGATGCCAAACAGATTGCGAGCAGTCGTTGCTGCAAGAGGTAAACATACTCGCTATAGAATTGTTTTGTTTTGTTGTTAATTTTGTTTTGTGTTGTTAATTTTAGTGCTTTTGATAGTTTTAATTAAATAAACCTTAAAAGCGGTGTTTTTATTGACAGCTCTGACAAGAAAAGAGATTGATATTCGGATAATTCAAACAACAAAACATTAGCGATACCTTCAGGATAATACAAAAGGAGTATGAAACAAAATCAGCCCTCCAATTATTCCACAGAATTTTTTAAAGTTAGGAGAAAATACAACACTTCAACCCCGTATAATGCTGTCTTAGCAAAATATTTTTGTTACCGGAATAATAACAAACGACATCAATACATGTATCTACTTATAAACTGATGCACGAATCTTGAAAATCGTAGTACAAATAATAAAGTTATAAATTGTCAAACTTAATAAAAAATTTTTGGTGGCGGCATTTTGTGCCGGTGAGTCTATTTTAATTTTAATTAAACTTGCGTTTTACTGAGTCTGTTGTCCTAAAGAACTACCCGTTACACAATATAATTATAAAGAGATACAAGTGATCGATTACTGGTCGTCAAAAGCGGTGCCGGTGTTACTCCACCCTGTTTATCATGTCGTAACGTAGGGATTCATTATGAAACACAGCCAATCCTGATAATTAGGGGAGTATTTGTGCGGACACATGAAATGATGTACTTAATAATTTAATCGCCCACAAAGCCCTTTGTCAAATATTGATATGGGTGTATAGTACAAAGCCAGCTCTCGCATCACTGATGACATGTTTGCAAATGTGAACGTATGTACAATAATAACTAATTTCCATGATTTCTATTGATGTTGAAACACATACATACACACACAGATAGACAAAATCTGTCTTTTTGAATGGCCAGTTAATCAACATACTTTCCATAGAAAATGTTTTTGAATAGGCACTGAGAAATGGATCTGTACATAAAATAAACTAAAACAAACAAAATTAATTGTTAATTTTAGTGTGGGATTCTGATTGTGCGTTTTTTGCGATTGATGTAAGGTGTTTATTTGTAGCAACGTGAGGCAATTACACAATAATTAATGACAATAATAAAATTATGTAGGTCCAAATAGGTATTTTATTGCGATTCTACTAATTATAATAATAAATAAGGTATATGGCTTGTTGACACGGGCATATACTAGTTCGCTCCTGCGGCCAGATTTTAATACCCTACAAAAAACGGGCATAGGTAAATTCGCTCCGGCCATATATTTCTTAGAAAATATAGTTTAAAAATGCCTTGACTGCGTACACGATGAATAATAATGAATAGCCAGGGTCAGCGTATATAGACAATGTTTCCTTCATAAGGCAGGTACTTTGATACATTTTATTAATAAAATTTTTAATAAATATTTCTCAAACTTTGTATTTGCCTAAATATAAATTTATTTCTCACTTAAAATTATATTAAAATTATAACCATATTACAAGCTGTATTTTTGCTAAGCATAGTCTTTTTTCAACAAAATATTTATTTTTTCAGTTATTTGAGAAAAATCGCCCGAAGACGTGTTTTTTTTGTCAAAAAATGAACATTTTTACTCGCACATAACTCAAAAAGTATTAACTTAGTTAAAAAACTCTCTAGAACAAAAGTTGCTTAGAATTAGTCAATTTATCCATTTCTGGACTTATTTCAAACGTATGTTTTCTCACCCATGAGAAGGGATGGCTTTCACCCCCCAAGTAAAAGCAATCAACGGAACAAGTCCAACTTTGAAGTGAAGGGTAAGTGGAATCTAAAACCAAATTCTCAAGCAAATCCGTCGTAACGCGTAAAATTACACTCCAAAACTGTCATTTATTCTAAATAATCTAATTCCACTGTCTCATATATTTATACAGGGTGATTCATTAAGAATGCCCAATCTCTGCGTTGTAGATTCTACACCTCAAAATATTAAGATTTAACTCAAATCATTTAAATAAAATGTGGCTCCTTACTGAGTTACAGGGTGTTTTATTTAAAAATTTAATAACTATTTTTACCCGGTGCTTTAAAACTACTTGACATATCCTTATCATATTTGGTAGATGAGGTAGGTACTTTACATCCTACTAAACTATGATAAACAAACGTTTCTGGCTACTACCAGAGGCGTACGACGGGGGATATTGAATGGTTTACCCTTCCCAAATTCTACGCCACTGGCGAAATTGCACTTTTAGCACAATATTTCGATTCTCCAATACTTTTATGTAAATAATACACTCTTCATTCGTAACGTTAAAGTCATTAGTTTTCGAGATATTTGAAGTTGAATATGAAACCGAACAGCTATTTTGATTAATGTATTTTGCCCCTTCATGTTTAACTTCAAATATCTCAAAAACCAATGATTTTATTGGTACGAACGAAGAGTGTATTATTTACATAAAAAGTATTGGAGAATCGAAAAATTGTACTAAAATATTAATTACGCCAGTGGCTTAGTATAGGGAAAGGGTCAACCATTTACTTTCCCCTGTCGGACGCCTCTGGTTGTAGCCAGAATTTTTTTTAACATATTTTATTAGGGTGTACTGTGTATACACATTCTGCCAAATACTATAAGGATATGACAAATACTTTTAAAGTACTGGATACAGATAGTTAATATTTATGTAATAGGGATGATTGATTTGAAAATTTTTTAAAATTTTGTACTTAGTACTTTAAAAGATTTGACATATTCTTATCCTACTTTTAAAAAAGTGTAGGTACTGTACACCCTACTAAATTATGTTTAATAAACGTTTGTGGCTATTACCAGAGGCGTACAGGGGAAAGTGAATGGTTGCCCCTTCGTAAATTCTACGCCACTGATGTAATTACTGTTTTAGCATATTTTTTAGATTCTCCAACACTTTCAATGCAAATAACATACTCTTCATTCGTAACGATAAAATCATTAGTTTTCGAGATATTTGAAGTTAAAAATTAAAGAACGCAATACATTAATCAAAATAGCTGTGCTGTTTCATTTTCAACTTCAAATATCTCGAAAACTGATGACTTTATCGTTACGAATAAAGAGTATATTATTTACGTAGAAAGTATTGTAGAATTGAAATGTTGTGCTAAAATTGCAATTCCGCCAGTGGCGTAGAATTTGATAAGGGTAAACCATTCACTATCCCCTGTCGTACGCCTCTGGTAGTAGCCAGAAACGTTTGTTTATCATAATTTAGTAGGGTGTACGGTAACTAAATTTTTTGCAAAGTATGACAAAGATATATCAAATAGTTATAGAGTAATGGGTAAAAATAGTTATTAAATTTTTAAATAAAACACCCTATAACTCAGTAACGAGGCACATTTCATTTAAGTGATTTGGGTTAAATCATAATATTTTGACGTCTAGAATCTACAACTCAGAGATTGGACATTCTTAATGAATCACCCTGTATAAATATGGAACAACCAATATTTTATATAATTTCTACATAAAATACAAAAGTCACAATACCAATTTTTCTGATATTAATTTCCCTAGAACGTAATAGATAAATACTTAATTCCCTTAACAATGGGAGCGAACTAGGTTATGGTTTTCGGAGCGAACTAGTATGTAATTAAGAGGGTTTTTTGACCTTGGGAGCGAACTAGTGTGCTCCGGTTGACACAAACCTTTGCTGATAAAACCTTGTTAGTTTTTGTTGTTGTAAATTTCTCGATATTTAGTACCTACTCTTGTAGTTTTTCTATGGACCCTAACCGTAGAATTCTAACCTTTCAGCCTTTTCCCCATATTTTATTCTTGATTATAAAAGATTTTAAACTAAAGACTTCCTATTTTATTTAAGGTTCACATTTTGCAGTCATGTAATCTAACTTTACTTTGCAAACTAACTGGAGGAGTTTGCTTGCAAACCAGGGGCGTCCCGTCGGGGTAGGCAAGGTAGGCGCCGCCTAACCTCTTCAAATGTACAATACAATAATAAATTATTTATTAATATAAATTACTTATTTCAAAATTGTAATTTATAAATTTTGACACAATATGTAAGTATCTAAAATAAAAAAGCTACTTTTTAATTTCTCTTCGAAGTTGTAATTATTGTACGCTCCTCGTAGTAGTGCTACTCACTTCTATTATGGCTCTACTCTATGGTCAGGCACTTTTCAAATCCGCCGAACCTAAAGAACAGAACAGAACAGAATGATATGCGTCTCTCATTCTTTACGCTAAGCACAGCGCTGTAACTATGGCTTGTCTAGCCGTAGGTGCCGTAGTGGACTAGAATTTCCGGGAACTTTTTGGGGCTAGGTTAGGCTACATTTTTGGCGCCTTCGGCAATGGTTGTCCCGAGCTGCATCTCGGGATAGCCAATTGTATGTTTTAGGATCCTGACTACAAATACTGAAAAAAACTAAAAGTGCGAATTTTGTCATGAAATTTGGTACGTGGGGTTAGAATAATATTTGGAACAACTTTTCCAAATAACTTTTTCCGATATCTCTAGCGCGTAGCAAAATATCGAAAATTCGCCCTGGTTGTAGTTTCGCAGTAGATAGCGTTTAAAATTTAAATTTGAGTTGACTATGACTATCTTAAAAAACGTGAACTATCACACTTGCTTGACTGCAAAATTTTAAATCTGTATTTATTTTGATAGCCGCAATATAGGGGTGTCTTCATCTTAAATGCGCCACACTGTGTATATAGGTATACGAGTATATAATATGTAGAGTATAGTAGAGTACAGAGTATAGAGTATAGAGTATATAATATAAAGGTATATGTGTCCCCTACCCGCATACTGAGGTCACGAGCCGTCACTGTTGCAAACGCTCACAAGTCACATTTTTTTCTAGATCATGCACATGACTTTAGAATCACTGATTCTAAAGTCTTCTTCTTCTTCTTTTTGTATAGACATGACTCTGTCTGTTTTTTCAATGTGCCTCTAATAAGTTGTCGTTCCATCGTTTTCGTGGTCTTCCCACTGATCGTCTGCCTATTGGGGAACCGTCTCTCGCTGTCCTGACTACCATATTTGTTGTCATTCGGCTTATGTGGTCATTACATTCTATTCTTCTGTTTCTTACCCAGTTATTAATGTTATCCACCTTGCATCTCTGTCGTATATCTGTACTTCTAGCTCTGTCCCATAGAGCCTTACCATCGATTTTTCGAAGGGTTTTCATCTCCGCTGTTTCGAGCAATCTTTTTGTCTTTTGATTCTAAAGCCATGTGCCTAATTATGTCATATCGACCAAAACCACTAAAACCCTTTTAAACAGTTCATAAAAAAGAATGGGTTCGGAGCAGGCACTCACAAATCCACCAGTTCAATTTTTCGAAACCTCACAGGTCCACCTAACCACTGGCGAACGCAGATTGGTCATATGATCATCAGCTGTTTCATCATTCCTATCTGCAATTATGTCTGAAAGTTGATGTGATCTTGTAATTAGTAGAGGTTTGTGATCTCATCTATCTGTCACTTTCTCTGAGGTCTCTATCTATCATAGCATTTCCTATGTAACTTTTTGATCTCATGGCAAGTCTTCCTTTCCTTCTTCTTCCTGGCGGGTCCCAGTTCAATATTATTTTCGGCCACCTGCGTGCTCTGGCATTCTTTGTACATGCCCGCACCACAGCAGGGCTCTGTTTAATTGAGCATTCTACTTCCATTCTCTTCCATCTTTCCTCTGTTTCTATTCTATCTTCTCTGGTGATTTGTAGACATCTTCCAAGTCCAATTCAACTTTTCGCTTTTGATTTAGTATTGTTGTTGTCATTTGCATACTTCCTCTCCATATAGGGTAATAGTCAACACTATGCTCAGAAAGATCCTTTTTTTTCTTGGGTTAGAGTGATGTTCCATATCACTCCATGGAGTGCTTTCGTGGCTTGTCGTCTCGTATTATAAAATATTTAATGGGTAACATAGAGACTAGAAACCGTGTGATAAGTAAAAATATGATATCTGACCAGTTCAGAACAACTGAAGGTGTAAGACAAGGGGAAGCTTGAGCCCGTTACTATTTATTACTTTTATGGACGAAATAATAAAAGAAACAAAAACAAAAGTCAGACCATTACACATAGGGTATAGAAATCTGAAAAGCATAGAGATAGCAGATTGTACATTTGCCGACGATGTAGTAATTTTAGCAGCGACTGAAGACGAGCTACAAAGAAGCGTAAAAACATGGAACACAGTTTTAAAAAAGTATGGTATGACTATGAACAAAGAGAAATCGAAGGTAATGGTAATAGCTAAAGAAAGAGAGGATGTACATGTCCAGGTAGATGATACAGAGATTAGACAGGTACAATCATTTGAGTACTTGGGAGTAACCATTGAAGAAACAGGTAGACAGGGAGCTGAGATCAATAAAAGAATTGATAAAGTGAATAGACTGTACCACGCAATAGGAAAAACAATTATTAACAAGAAAGAAGTATCGAAACATACCAAAATCAAGGTATTTAAGGCTATGTACAGACCAGTACTTACATACGGATGTGAATCCTGAGTACTAAATAGACAACAGAAAAGTAAGATACAGGCAGCAGAAATGAGGTATCTACGAAGAGTTCAAGGAGTCACTAGAAGGGATAATGTAAGGAATAACTACATAACAGACGAACTGAAACTCGAGACGATGATGGAGTGTGTTGAAAAAAGACAGTTAAGTTGGTGGGGGCATCTACAACGACTACAGAAAGAAGTACCAGTTAAAAAGATATGGGAAACGAAGTTGCAGGGAAAAAGAAGTAGAGGAAGACCGAGAGAGACATGGAACGAAGTGATGGCAAGGATTCTTGACAAAAAAGGAATATCATGGAACGAAGCAAAGGCGATGGCACAGGACAGGAAACAATGGAAGAGATTTGTGCACTGTTAACAGAGCACACGTTAAGACCTACACCCGAGAGGGTAGAAATTATAGGGTCTAAAGATTATATATATAATGGGTAACGTATACATGAGGAGGTATATTTTATGATAGGTTCAAGTTGGACCCACAATAAAAAAAATCAACTGAAGAAATTCAAATAATTAACACAAATAGTGCAGCTAAGAAATAGGATGTTGATGGTCGCTTCCAACTTGATTTTACAAGAAGATTGGTTTTGGTGAAGGATAGGAAACATGCGAAAATAATGCAGATAAAAGTGACTTTTTGGAAAAAACAATGCTAGTGATGAAACATCAATATTGATCGATATTACGCAAGCAAAATTTAATAGAAAATTTTATTGCAAACAATTTCACTTTTATCCAGTTTTGTAGGGATCCAGAAGGGTTAAAAATTCAATGGGTGTTACGCCGATTTTTGTTCTAAAATTTTTCCTGAGATTTCCACAATTTTTTCAGCTGGAAAATATTCAAAATCTAGTTATAAACAACAGTCTGGGAGCATTTCTACAAAAATCAATGATCTGACTCACTCCAAGCTTAACGTATCTCCAGCTATCCTGCATGCTAATATAATCCTAGAATGCGGCAAATCTCTAAAATAAAGGAAATTTTTATCTTATCCCAAATTGCAATATCTTAGCATAGCAGAATTTTTGTAATTATATAGATAATATTAAAAATTGCTTTCTGAATTGACTAAGACGTTGCTCCATATGCTTTGAGAAAAATCGAGCTTCACTCAATTACCAAATCAATGTTCGGCAGTATCTCAACCGGATATTTCTAAATCGGTGGATAGGGAAGCGAGGTCTGATGGAATGGCCACCTCGATCTCATGATCTGACGTCATTAACTTTCTTCTTATGGGGAAATGTGAAAAATATTGCATACAAAACTAAACATTCGCGGTGGGCATTTTGAACATCTATTGTATTCACATTCATGTATTTTTTTTTGTTTTATACATTATCAAGAACTAAACAGTATCCCTGATTAGTTTTTCAGTGTGTTATAGCAAATTTCTGTACTCAGATAATTTTCTGTTTTTATGTTACTATAACAACCCATTTATTATTAATTATAGAATCTATTCCATTTTGGCTGTTCTACCCTGTATAGTTAAAGTACATACCATATCGATGGAGATATTTTTATGTTTTTTTTTCGTCAAATTATTGTAATTATTGATATTTATGGGTACAATACCCTTGAAATTACTTCCATTATTAAACTAAATTAATGCAATCTTCGCTAATCGCTATTTTTAATTCTTTTCAAAACAAATACCTGCTCTAGAAACTAGTTATTAATAACAACTTTTGCGTACATTATGCAAGTATGTATTCCATTGTAATACTTTGCAATCATGTTAATCAGCAAGATACTAACAGCTTCCACTCCTCTATGCGTCTACACATTTTCTTAAAATGTTTGTAACAGGTAATCACTGTATCTTATTTACAACATTTTAATAGGTAAACATGACTTGACCACTAAGTTAAGGTGTGGATTCAATATATTTATGAGTATTACTAATGCTGCTAATGTTAGATAAACAGATTTTAGATAAAACACGGTTTGACTTACGGACATAATGAAATCTAATTCAACGCATTAATTGTCGTTGTTAATCATTAATGGCACAAATTTATAATTGGTAATGAGTGCACTAACAGCTACTACCTTACCATTTATAGTTGTTGTCTTTTAGCAAAAGATTTTGGAGGACAAACGACATGTGGCAGAAAAATGTAATTAGAAATGAAATAACAAACAGGAATTAAAAAAACCTAATCATTAAAGGTCCTATTAAAACAGAAAACCATAATTATTGAAGTTATACTTCTTTAGGCGTGATTGAGAGTAAAATTTCATAATACTGCGCGCATGCGCACACAGACAGTATGGCGTTTAGTTGTTATCTTTCAAGTTATGTATAAATATATCAGTGCAAGAAAAGGTGTGAAAAGAATATATTAGTGTTGTTAGTAAATATATTTATTATAATTTTTGTGTCTTTGGATTTGCCTTCTTCAGGAGTAAGATGAGTATTACTAAATCATTTTATTGTATATTTATTATACTTCACCTTGCCTGTTTGTTACCGTGAATTGTCATTAGGTACGTCCGAACCGATACAGACACAGTCCTCGTAGCGTATTTGATATAGCGTTCGGCCAGAGATCGAGAGGTCTTGAGTTCGAATGCGGAGCAATCCTATACTTTTTTTTTATTTTTTGAAAGCGGTAAGCACAAAATTAGTTTGGTGTTTAAAAAAATTAAAACAAACTGTTTAAAGTATATTTATTTTTAAGAAATCATATAATAGAAGTATATCTTCTTACGTGCGTACAAAGTACACACACAGTCTTGTTCCTTTTGGTACCAATGGAAATCATGTTGTATTTATGGAGTTATCTTAAATTCTAAAAACTAAAGAGTTAGATTTATAGATAATATTTATTTAATCGGTACTGGTTTTTATATTTTATGCTGAAATAAGTTAAGTGCAAAATTAATCAATTGATTTAATGTGTGTGTATGTAAATTATATGGTACGGTAACTCTGATAATGAATGGATACCGTTTCTTGCTCTTCCAGTGGACTGGGATGGATTGAACTTCGAATTCGCACACTTGGTTTATAGGTTTATAAAACTGTGTGTCACTTGTGATGATTATAAAATGACTGTGCGTGGAAACGCTTTGTAAGCTTTTGCATCTCTTAAGTCTGTCAGGGGCGTTATCTACAAGACCGTATTGTTAATGCTGGGGCCACAGTAACGTCTAATACCGTTAATTAACGCGTTATTTGGCTAACGCGTTACGTGTAGCCATGACTTAGCGCGCTAATTTGTTAATACCATTATTAATGCCGTTAAACATTAGCATTAGACGATAGATCGGGTGTCGGTTTCTTTGGACACTACAAAAGAGTTACTCCGTTATTTATAGCGTTGTTGTGGCTACACTTGCACTGTTTCAACAAGTTCTAGCTTACAGCGTAGCAGAGTAATTTGTTTTGTGAAATAGGTATTACATACTATTCTACGAAAATGGAGTGGAGTAATGAGAAAATAATTGAATTTTTAACAGTGTTTGAAATAGAACCTTGTTTATGGGATCCCGACAAAAATCACATAAAAATCGTGGTGTTCGTTTTCTGTGCATTTTTATCATCCACCATCTTCTTTTGAGTCTTGGTTTTTGGTTGATCCTTTTATAAAATAATAATTAGCACTCACAAAATAAACAGCGTAGCAGCTTTGACTTCAATCTTGAAATTATTGGATTAAAGAACGCGTTTTCTGCTAACTACGCGCTAAAACAAGTGTGGTAAGTCACTTTAAAGCGCAGTTTATTCCATCATTTTTGGTGTGTTAATTAATACGATAATGGACGTTAGACGTTAACGTTACTGTGGCCCCAGCATAACGTAGCAAAGACATACACACACTTTAATTAAACTAAATGCAAAAATGAAGTTCAATAACATAATGAAATCAAATTCAACGCATTAGTTGTCGTTGTTAATCATTAATGGCACAAATTTATAATTGGTAATTAGTGCACTAACAGCTACTAAATGTTACCTTACCATTTATAGTTATCTTTTAGCAAAAGATTTTGGAGGACAAACGACATGTAGTAGAAAAAAAGAATGTGTGTACTTTGTACGCACGTAAGAAGTTATACCCTATTCCACGAACATACGACTGTGTTGGATTATCTCTACAACGAATATTTTATTGTGCAAAATATGAAGAACGCAAGTAAATTGCAAATTACATTGTTGTTTATTGGAATAATTATTAGAGCCATTTACTTTCGTACTTCTTATGTTGTACACTACACTATATTCGTTGTCGCGAAAATCCAAAACAGCCGTATATTCGTGGAATGAACCATATACTTCTATTATATGATTTCAATGAAATCAATAAATATACTTTAAACAGTTTATTTATATCTAATTGAAATATTAAACTAATTTTAATACTTACAACTTTCCAAAAATTTTTATTAAAACAATACCAAAAATTAAAAAAATAAAAGAATAAAACACACACAAACACATTGAAAAATGCCACAAAGAAATGATTTCTGAACAATAATTTTTGCCAAAAATTTTAACTAAGTACGTATTTTCTGAAAAAAATTATATAATAATATACTTGCAATGACAAAATGTATAAAAAAATAAAAAAATAGTAACTTGCATTGGGAATCGAACCCACTTCCCGTCGATCCCGCCGATCGAAAATCAAAGTTCTTTCACATTGCGCCACCTTGGCGTATCTGTAATGTGGGAATATACACCAACTGAACGTTTACACCATAAACTTTTTGACAATTGTTTATTACTTATATGAATTTAATCAAATTAGTTTGATTTTTGTGAAATTAAAGGAATATTTTTTGGAATAAAAATATATTAGGTGAATATTGGTAGAAACTTTGATGGTAATCAAATTATGTAAATCAAAGCATAATACTATTTTGGTAGGTTCGTTTTAAATTTTCCAAATAGGTAGGTACCTATGTAATTTTTTATTAGGATACTGAAACATTTACAATTATTACGTACTTGTCGCTTTTAAAAACTATTTAAAAAGTCACTACAATTATAAACTTACTTTTTTCTCTGCCATCACAACAATAAAAACTAATATTACACAACATTTGTTTATCCATAATCTCCATATTGAACAATTATTGACAGATGGTTTTAACACCCAATCAGATCCTGTATAACTTTTGAGCGACTAATACCATACTGTCGGTGTGCGCATGCGCCCGGGAAAATAAAAATTCACCCTCGTGGCTAAAGAAGTATAACTTCAAAAATATAATTAGAAAAGAAATAAATAAGGTAAATTAAAAAGTAATTCAAAGTAACGTAGAAAACCTTAATTATTTCTTTTGCTACCATTGCAATTCCATATGCAGATGACACCGCCATAATGACAGAAAGACTATAACACCTTCAGACCCTGTTGATCGATATAACCAACGAATGTACTGCAAAGGACTTAACAATCAACGCAAAGAAAACAAAATGGATGGTGGTAGAAAAAAATTATATTGAAGACTCAGTACTAAAATTAGATAACAAAATCCTAGAAAGGGTGGAGGAACGTTTTATAGATATCTGGGTAACTGGACTGACTGCAGGGTTGAAAGTGATGAGGAAGTTTCGACCAGAATAGAACTTGCAGGAAAAAGCTTTATTAACTGGAGTTCTGTATTTGCAGTAGAAGTCTGTCATTGACCACACGTCTAATAGTATTGAAGTGCTACACCTATGGATGTGAAACCTGGAGAACAAAAATAAAAAATCTTATCAAATTAGATGCGTTTGAGTCATTGACATATTAAGCGTAGACAACGCATACTCACCAAAACAGCGTAACGCGGAAACAGCATGGAAACAGTCGATCGGTGATCTATCTATCTCTTTTAACCAAGCGATCCCGCGCGTGTGACAGACAAAGATGGCTACACCACTCAATCCTATGTCGGCGTTACACCTCGATGCATTGAGTAGCATAGGACTAGCCCGGTCTATCACTATCCTTAACATGTCTCTTGTTAGAGTTGTGGTGTTACCGTTTCATGCTCAGAATACCGTGAACAGCAAAAATATCTAACGAACGTGTGCTAGAGACCATGCACAAAGAGCGAGAATTAATCAACATCGTAAAAATGAGATAGGTTTAATACTTTGGTCATATAATGAGAGGACCTAATTATCGCTTACTCCAGTTGATCATTCAGGGTAAAATCGAAGGAAAACACTGGGTTGGAAGAAAACAACTGTCCTGGATGCGTAACGTTAAGACAATGAATAGGTCGAACGGTCGAGGAATTGCTTCATATACAGGTGTGGTAATCTAAAAACTGCTTATAGCACGCATAATTGGTGCGAAAAGAACAGTATGAGGTTTACTCCAGAGAAATAAGATTTTTCTCATGACACATCCCCCTCCAGGCCGAAACCAAATTTTTTGAGTAGTATGGACATCTATATTAATAACCTATATGTTTCCTGCAGCCGATTTTGATGATATACATACTTATAAACAAATGAAGATCAAAAAACGGTAAATTCTCGCTTTTTTCGTCTATAACCAAAAAGTTAAGCATTTTAAACAAATTTGAGAGTAAGAAACTCATAAATCGTCTAAAAAATTTCAATATGGCGTTCGCTGAATATGTCTATCCTTATTGGTTACACAGTCCCGACACTGAAAAGTAAAAGGGACTCAAAAGACTATATATATATATATATATATATATATATATATATATATATATATATATATATATATATATATATATATATATATATATATATATTTATGCACAGATATCAAAGTGAGGTCCTGACATTACGCGCACTTAGTGAGGACCGGTAGAAAACGTAGACATAATCGTTTAGACTCTTCATAGTGACCTTGACAAGTAAATAGCAATTAAAAAATGACGAGTATACACAAAAAAAATTACGTATATGTGCCCCGTATTGTTCAAGTATATTGCCACCCAAGTGAGGCCATTATACGCAGCTATTAAAGTGAGACTGTATATACTTTTTCGTTATGCGCACAAAGTGAGGACAACTTTACGTGTATATTTCCTTACAGCTCATCAAGTGAGGACCATACAGTGTTGTCGATAAATATGAGATTAATCGTTTCTACTGCCTTTTTCTGTATAACACAGTAAGAATTATTATTGTTTCGATGTTTCAGTCACTTGTAGTTATAAGAAGGATGTGGACTCTTTGTTCTTGCTCGTACTGTTTGTTAATTTTATAACATTTTAGTACCTCAGCATTAAATCACGGTAGCCTTATCGGAGACTAGCGTTAATAAAGAAATAGTTTTATATTTTTTAATAATTTACGTTAAAGATGGATAGGAAAGCAAGAATTTTGAAAATAGCGTTAGTTGAGAACAATAATAATCAAAATGGAGGATACAGTGATAGTTCAGTTATGTGAAATTTATATTGAACTTAACATATAAATATAAAAGCCCGACTTTTGATCTAAGGGGAACACAGTTTTTACGGTACATACATATCTGTCATTTGTCAACCCCCTCCCTTCCATTTCCCCCACCCCTTATTTTTAAATAGGGAAGAGGGGCGTGTGCTAGCTCATTTGAAAGGATATTCAATTCTCTATCCGGTATTACTAACATTGACATAATTATCTATACAGAGTGTATTTTAGTATAGGTACTGTTGCCCCTGTCGATTTTCATTTTGAAACGACAATTTTCCAACCTTAATTTTAGTATACAAGATGATTTACTTAATTTAATTAAACTTAATGTACCTTTTTTACTGACTTAATTTTACAGTTATTCCACTAGATGGCAAATACAGTGAATATGTGCATATGTTTTATTTCGAATAATCATTTTAAAATAGTTTTAGTTTTCTATTTTCTCTGAAAATTGTTGCAAGCTTCTTGTTCTTATATTTAAAATCATGTCACTACAAATTTATACGAGACTACATATTAAGAGTATAGAAAGTATTATAATATATGACATACATGCTTTTTTCCATTTATTGAAGATATTTCACCTTATCCTAAAACAATGCAATGTGACCAAGTGTCCTCAACTAAAAAAATATATCCCACTATTTTGATATTAAATGTATAGTTTGTACTATAAACCGTATTGAAATAGATTGCAACATGTGTGTGTGGTTGGGATATTGACTGCGAAACCTAAGGCTTCATTCGCCTAATCATATTTACCTTTGATTCTTATAACAATAAATAAAATTGATTAACATTTTATATCAATATTATTAGTGTTTTTAAACAATATCAGTATGATATATCAGTATGATAAAGTCAAGATAAACAATACTATAACAGAAAGCTTTGAGGTCAAACCAGGACTGCGACAGGGTGATCCATTATCGTCTATAATGTTTAGCATATTACTAGAAAAGTTATACAGGAAGCAAACATTAATAGAACAGGTCTGATCTACCACAAAAAACATCAGTGCTTGGCATTCGCAGACGATTTGGTAATCTTGGCTAGGAGCAAAATAGAACTTATAGAAACACTCATGAAACTCGAGGAGAGGGCAGCAACCAAAGGATTGTATATAAATGAAGCAAAAACAAAGTATATGGAATGAACAAATAAGCAATTCGTTCGGGGGCAATACATAACAATGACAACAGCGAAAGGAACACAGTATAAATTCGAAGAAGTTGGGAGATTTGAGTACTTAGGAACTGTCTTCACAAGAGATCCTAACTGTGAAGAAAAAATACAAAAGAGAATTATGTCGGGCAACCGCGCTATATTTGCTTTTAATGGGTTGTTAAGAAGTAAACATATACCACGAAGAGCAAAACTAAGAACTTACAAGACCGTAATAAGGCCGATAGTAACGTATGCTTCTGAAACATGGGTCACAACAAAAAAACATCAAGAGTTGTTATTAGTTTGGGAGAGGAAAATACTGCGCAAAATCTACGGTGGGAAAAACTTAAATGGACAATGGGTAAGAAGAACAAATAAGGAACTAACTGAGCTCTATCAAGATCCTAACATACTAGCAGTAATTAAGGCGCAAAGACTTAGATGGTTGGGCCATGTGCAGAGGATGATTCCATCTAGAATTCCCAGAATGGTACTATCTAGTGCATTGGCAGGGAAAAGACGAAGAGGAAGACCGAGGTCACGATGGAGTAATGGAGTTAGAGAAGATATGAGAAGAATTAACTTAAGGAACTGGGAAACAAAAGCGACTGACAAAAGGGAGTGGAAAAGAATAGTACATCAAGCCATGGGCCTACTAGGCTCGTAGTGCTTACATATTATAATATCAGTTTTCTAATATTATCCAGTTCCATATCCAGTTCCGAATCCAGTGGTTATATTTCTTCCGTATTGTTTAGTTTCGCTTCCAGTGATTGTATTTTTTTTTCTTGTTTTTTTTTGAAATATTTATTTATTATTTTATTACTATATTTTTTTATTGTGCTCATAATAGATTGCAACATTGTCTACAGACATGAATGCAGTAACAATAAATAAAAAAATCGGAGATCCACACCCCGGATTTGAAATCGAAACCTCTGCTTTACGAATCCGAGATCCGAGGTCTACCCACTAGGTCACTAGGCTATCGCTCTTAGACAATATTTTTTCCTGAAACGGGGAACTTTTAAAGCCGGGTCTAGACTATGTAACAAAACATGCTAATAACAAAGTTGTACAACAAATTTGTTGTACAACTTTGTTATGTAACTTGTTATAATATAGCATGAGTATCCAGACTATATAACAAAAAACAAAACAACAACATGCGCATAAATTTTGCAGCATTTTAGATGGATAGCTGGTAGGTTAGGTAGTATATAAAATTGCGTCATATAAGTATGGAGGATCTCTTCATAGCAGCAGCAGCTTGTGTAATATTGTGGAGGCGACACCGGCGTGTTAAATTAATATTTTGGATATGTCCTTCATTAGCAGCTCGAGCAAAATATAGGTAGTGGTACAGCTCTTTTAGCTGATCTGGAAAGAGATAACATAGACCCATCGACAGGAGACATTAAATGTGATGGCAGTTTTAAAAACTTCTTAAGAATAGAAAGTTCTGATTTTGAATTTCTTATAAATGAAATCGGCCATAAAATAGGCAGGAAAGACATTTCGAGATGCAATTCCAGTAAGAGAAAGATTAACAGTTATATTATTAGCAAAGTATATTTTTTAAACTTTTTACTCATTGTTTCAGAGAGGAAGTATAACATTTCTGTAAAATTTAATTCCTCAGTATTATCGTCTTCACCTGTTCATGATTGAGTGTCACTGTCTGTTTGAATTAGTGTAGCTGGAGAAGTAGCGGATGTAGGTGTAGTGGACGGAATAGAAAGGCTCAGATATATTGTATGATTGAGTGTTTGTTTTAGTAGCTGATGAAGCAGTCTGCATCTGTGTAGCGAATGAAGTGAATGTTACAGGTTTTATGTCTGAACACTCTGCTCTGTAGAGAATAGTATTTATGTCAAATTTAGAGTTGATTTGCACAGATTTGCTGTTAAGGTTCCGCGTACTGCTTTTCTTTTGTTTGCTTGAGTTATAGGCGTACGTGCATTAGTTTTAACTACAGTTTCTGTATCTATTTTCACTTCTATTTCAGTCTATTCATCGTCTTTTTTATTTGTTTTTTAAATCAATAAATGTAGCTCATCCCATAGCAATCCCATAATACTCGTTACTTACGAAATAGCTCAATTAAATGAGTAGTCAGTTCTTTCGACAATTTCATCGCGTAAATAACCCTACGTGAACAGAGCAAAGAAAAATCTAGCACGATCACTCCAGAATGAACAAGGCGATATGACTCCAACCCCAACGGTTGCTGCTCGCGTAGGTACTATGCCAGAGAAATGTTTCAATAACATGTTTTTAGGTGTAGATCAGTCGCGGTGCGGTTTTATAACTTTCTTTGATGTTTACCGACATCTGTTGGATAACATAAAACATGCTATATAACCAGAAAAATGTTATACAACACTGTGTTTTAAAACTTGTTTATTTAAAATTTTGTAACAAGTTACAAAACTTTGTTATTTAACATGTTTGGTTACATAGTCTGGACCCGGCTTAACGGTAACTTCTTATAGGTAATACACTACAATTTCTGAATATTTTTTCTGAAATTTATCGAATGGTACCAAACACGACCCCCACGGAGGTGGGGGGGGGGTTACTTTAAAATCTGAAATAGGAACTCCTTTTTTTTATTTCAGATTTGGATTCTTTGCGTAAAAATAAGCAACTTTTATTCGAAACGTTTTTTCTAATTACGGATAGGTGGCGCTATAATCGGAGAAAACGGGTGTTGGAAATGGGAAATTAAATTAAAATATGGAAAGTCCCCACTAAAATGGAAAATTTTACTTAACTTTTTTGGTTTTAGAACCTAATAATCACAACCCAATAGGTCCCCAAAGCGCTCGAGTGACTGCACATTTAGCATACTTTGCTCCCCTACTATATGTATTATAAATAATATGCGAAGTAATTATTAACCCAAACAACCATAATTCAACTTTTATTTACTAATAAAGAACTGGACGAAAGTGTCACATCAGCTTTTATGAAACACATGAATATTTACATAAAAAGGTAAGTGATCTGCTTGAAATCGATATTCCCAAAATCATCTAAAAATTGTTTATACTTGAGTACTTTGAGACTCTTGTATGAAATGTGAATACCGAAATACGATTAGGAATCTCCATTATGTAATTTCTAAATAATACATAATTCTTAGGAAATGAAAGGTATTATACAAACAAATACTACCTACTGAAATTTTTTGATGGCAATAAATGATGAATTGGTTTATCGAATTTATTTTTAAGGTGATACAGTAGCGATCAACAGGTAGCCAAAACGCGTTCCAAGATTGAGGCTGTAATTTTGAATATTTTTTCGAGATATTTGGCACACGTATTTGTAATATAATAAAGAATGGCGGTACAGAGCCCAATTTGAAAAATATATTAATATGTGGAAATTACTCTGTAAATAAATACAATATTAAAAAAACGAGTCTGTACCGCCATTAAGAAGAACAAAAAAATACACTTTCTTCAAATAAACTTTTTTATCAGATGCCTAGATTTTGACCCGTGTTGAGCTGCCCCCCCCCCCACTTGCAAAAATTAAAAAACAAATAGCCCTGATTTATGAGCTATTTATGAGCTCTCATATTCCGCAAACTAAAAATTTTGAGCTCGTTCCACTGAGCAGGAATTTAATACCCTAGTGGGGGGGCTGAGTCAGCCCCCCCCACTACTTAAAAATAAGAATATTGAATCGGTTTTGAGGCAGAATTACGAGCTATTTATGAGCTCTTGAAATTATATAGTTTCGATTTTTGAGCTCATCCCCTTCACCCCCAAACAACCCTTTAATTGATTTAACTTAAGAGAAAGATGCTGAGAAAACTTAAAATATATCGTATTGCTGATATAATTCCTATAGCTTATATACTCTAAGAATAAACTATTAAATCAAGAGCATTTCGATTATTGAGCTACAACCCCTTCGCAAGAAAACCACCCTATCTTCCCGGCTTAAGAGAAAGTTGTACTTAAAATGCATTAAACTAATTATTTGGCGACTACATATCATTTAATAATTTATAAGCTTCCAAATTACGCGCATTTAGATCAGTAAATTGCAATTTATTTTGTATAGTGCAGTCACTGAAGGTAAAAATCAACGATTACCTTCAATTTCGGTAAACCTTCATAGATTTTCACGAAAATTGGTCAGTGGTTAGAGGATACGTCAAGAAACAAAGGTGACATGGTACCACCTTGCGCCTTTACCCTGAGAGTGGATACCGCCGCTTCTCGGGGGTGAAAATTATTTTATAAAAAATGACTGCACAAATCAATAAAAGAACAAATTAAAAGCAAAATTTATTATATAAAGTTAATAAAATAAGTCAATACTTTTAAGTTATTAAAGATCAAAGATTTTAATTATTTGTGAAAAAATGCATGTTTTGAAGAGGTTTTTTGTAAATCACTGAAAAACTGTAAGTTTTTACAAAATAGTTAATAGTAGTTTAATTCGTATATCTTATATTCTAAGAATAAACTCTTAAATCACGCGCCTTTCGATTATAGACCTACAACCCCTTCGCAAGAAACCCATCCAATATTCCCGGCTTAAGAGAGAGTTGTTCTTAAAATAATTTAAATTAATTATTTGGCGACTACATATCGTTTAATAATTTATGAGCTTGCAAAATATACGCATCTCAATTATTGAATTTCCATTTTCTTTCTATAGTGCAGTCACTGAAGGTAAAAATCAACTATTACCTTCGATTTCGGTAAATCTCCATTTATTTTCACGAATTGACAATAACAACTTGGGGTTTTAGCCTGGGGTATATGTCACCCCTTCTCGGTAGTGAAAATTACTTTATTAAAAATAACCCCTTAAATCGAGAGAGGGACAAATTGTAAGCAAAATTTGTTATATAATGTGATTAAAATAAATCAATACTTTTTGATTTATTAAAGATCAAATATTTTAATTTTTGGAAAGAAAATGCATGCTTTAGAGCGATTTTTCATAAATGACTCAAGAACTGTAAGTTTTTACAAAAAAGTTTTCATCACTAAAATTGAAGCTAATAAAAAATATAATAAATTGCTTACTTGAAAACCCCTTTAATGTTAATTTAAAGTAAGTTATTGGTAATTAAATGTATATTTTTTTCCGCGACTGTTAAAATCTAATGGTTCAAGCTTAAATAACGGGAAAGAGATGCATTTTATAACACTTAGGTACTAAATACTTGTCAAAGTACTTAGAAATACCTATCAAACATAAGATCCAGAAAAAGTTTATAGTATCAAAATCCGCTCACCAATTTTCGTGAAAATGAATGGAGATTTACCGAAATCGAAGGTCATAGTTGATTTTTACCTTCAGTGACTGCACTATAGAAAGAAAATGGCAATTCAATAATTGAGATGCGTATATTTTGCGAGCTCATAAATTATTAAACAATATATAGTCGACAGATAATTAATTTAAAGTATTTTAAGTACAACCCTCTCTTAAGCCGGGAATATGCGATGGTTTTCTTGCGAAGGGATTGTAGTTCAATAATCGAAAGGCGTGTGATTTAAGAGTTTATTCTTAGAATATAAGCTATACGAATTAAACTACTATTAAATTTTTTTGTAAAAACTTACAGTTTTTCAGTGATTTACAAAAAACCTCTTCAAAACATGCATTTTTTTCACAAATAATTAAAATTTTTGATCTTTAATAACTTAAAAAGTATTGACTTATTTTATTAACTTTATATAATAAATTTTGCCTTTAATTTGTTCTTTTATTGATTTGTGCAGTTATTTTTTATAAAATAATTTTCACCCCCGAGAAGGGGCGGTATCCACCCTCAGGGTAAAGGCGCAAGGCGGTACCATGTCACCTTTGTTTCTTGACGTATCCTCTAACCAGTGACCAATTTTCGTAAATATCGATGAAGGTTCACCGAAATTGAAGGTAATCGTTGATTTTTACCTTCAGTGACTGCACTATACAAAATAAATTGCAATTTACTGATCTAAATGCGCGTAATTTGGAAGCTTATAAATTATTAAATGATATGTAGTCGCCAAATAATTAGTTTAACGCATTTTAAGTACAACTTTCTCTTAAGCCGGGAAGATAGGGTGGTTTTCTTGCGAAGGGGTTGTAGCTCAATAATCGAAATGCTCTTGATTTAATAGTTTATTCTTAGAGTATATAAGCTATAGGAATTATATCCGCAATACGATATATTTTAAGTTTTCTCAGCATCTTTCTCTTAAATTAAATCAATTAAAGGGTTGTTTGGGGGTGAAGGGGATTAGCTCAAAAATCGAAACTATATAATTTCAAGAGCTCATAAATAGCTCGTAATTCTGCCGCAAAAACCGATTCAATATTACTATTTTTAATCAGCCCCCCCCCCCCACTAGGGTATTAAATTCCTGCTCAGTGGAACGAGCTCAAAATTTTTAGTTTGCGGAATATGAGAGCTCATAAATAGCTCATAAATCAGGGCTATTTGTTTTTTAATTTTTGAAAGTGGGGGGGGGGCAGCTCAACACGGGTTAGATTTTGTGTCATTTTGGAACTACTAATGAAATAAAAAATTTTAGTAGTTCCAAAATGACATAAAATCTAGGCATCGGATAAAAAAGTTTATTTGAAGAAAGTGTATTTTTTTGTTCTTCTTAGTGGCGGTACAGGCTCGTTTTTTTAATATTGTATTTAATTACAGAGTAATTTCCACATATTAATATATTTTTTAAATTGGGCTCTGTACCGCCATTCTTTATTATATTACGAATACGTGTGCCACATATCTCGAAAAAATATTCAAAATTACAGCCGCAATCTTGGAACGCGTTTTCGCTACCAGTTGATCGTTACTGTTTCCTCTTAAGTAAAATATGTCATTTGGATATTTTTTTAAACTCGATAGATCCTAGGGACATGTCGGTAGATCGGTAGGTTCATCACTTTTGGGAGTTTTGGGAATAACCCAATTGACAACGCAATATACACCGACGCCGTCTACAACAAGCGACGAATCAGAGATGCCAGATTGGGGTACTTTCGCCCATTTTTAGGGTAATTTGAAAGCACATGGGAAATTTTTTATAGGTTGAATTGGTTGGGGAATTTTTCGGGAGGAAAATTGAGCAAACTGAATTGAACATTATATTAACATTATAACCTATCGAGTATTTGCTTCTGATTAAAAAAACCGAAAAATGGTTTTTGGAACAACCGCTTTTTTTGACCAGTTATAACCGCCAGGTTAAACCGTAAGTAAAAAACCGGTATAACCGAAAACCGGTTTTTTGTTCAACAACCGCCATCCCTACCTTGGTTGTTACAAATACAGTTCGCTGGAATAAGTTTTACCCCCCTTATTAACTTATTTATTTTTAGCACATAAGAAAAACGCTCGGATAGGTCGATTTTTAAAATAATCATAGTATATTATAGCGTAAATGTTTCGAACTTTACGCGATCCCTCTTCTTCACTACTACTACATTGTTTGATTTGCTTGTTTAGATAAAATGCTAAGAAGAAATGCGTTCAATGTGTGTCCCCGTTTAGGATTTTGTCCTCTTCAGGGTTTGTCGTGAATGTTTTGTGTGGCAGTAAAAGCAAACAGTCCGAAAAACACACTGGGGCAAGTGTCGTGTCCTGGTGTTTTTCCTTGGTTATGCCGGACGGTGGTGTCCAGAAGGCTAAAAGTCAACAGAGAAGAAAGTTTTGATGGATTGTTGTTGGTTCCATAGACATTTACGTGTACTGTCCGTGCTTTGCTCTCGACCAGTCTCCCTAGAAACCATTGTACAACGACAGGCGAGCCTGCGTCCCTCGTGGGCGGTCAGGAGGTGGCTTTTGAGCGCAGCGTGGACAGTGAGCGTTCGAGTGGAGAGTTCTTCTTCAGGTGACAGGCACAACTTTGATTTTTTTAAATAGGAAAATAAGTACATCATGTGACACCTCATTTAAAGGCTTTTTTCTACAACCGTGTTAAAAATGCCATTTTTAGAACTCCATACGTGCGTTAAAAATGCTACTTTAAGGCAGGGCCGGTTTTAGGTTTCTGAGCGCCCCTGGCAAAATAAAATTTGGCGCCCCTTCATATAAGAATATACAAATTTACTGCAAATATAAAAAAATAGGAAAAAATCAAAATTTTACCATAAAGAACTATGTAAAAATATATTTATTTAAAAAATAGTAGGATAGTTATTACTTATAACTTATCCAACATAGGGCATAGCATAGCGAGCACATTTTAAGTTCAAGCGACGAAGAAGCGAGGTAAAAGATAAATGCACATTATCAACAACCAGTAAAAAATGTGTATAAATACCTATTTAGATGGAAAATAAGCCACAATTAAATTGAAAAAAATAATTTTATTATCGTTTCGACGCCCAAATCGGGTGTCGTTTTCAAAATACAAAATACTACTAAAACAAAAATGTTGTTGCTTAGTAAAAAATTCGTCTAATAATTTATTTAATCTGACTCATTTATATCATTTAATGTGTATAAATCTTCTACAAGACCAAAAACATGTTGATTATGCGCAAGATATAGCTGCATCCCCAATAACTAAATTGAGGGAGTGGCATAAAATAGCATGCGGATATTCTTTGCAAACGCGAGCTTGTACATCTTTATTTTTTCTCTTCCTTTTAGAGCCGTTGTGATATCCTTGGCCTTACAATCATCTATGCAAATTCAAATAAAATCATTCATTATTTTTTTTTATTATCTCATGAGCTTTTTATTATCTCTATGACTCGATACCTATAGAACCAAGCTATGGTTTTAGGTATCGAGTTACTAGGACAAACAATATGCTGCATACTAAAATTAAACCCGGTACTGTGGGATAAGAACATCAGTATAAAAACAAAAAGAAGAATATAATATAACACCATGACAAAAAGTATTCTGAATAATGGGTGTGAAAATTGAATAAAAAATACGAAAACCAAATGCAAAATAAGAGCAACAGAGATCGAATACCTAAGGCCGCGTTCAGAGTGGACGAGCAAAGAGCAAAGAGCAAAGAGCAAAGAGCAACGAGCAAAGAGCAAAGGGCAAAAAGTGCACGTTCAGAGTGGACGAGCAAAGAGCAAAGAGCAAAGAGCAAAGAAGTGCTAATAGCGGGTAGTTACGCTAGACGAGAGTTTAGTTCTTTTCCACTCGGCAGTATGGATACTTTACTCTCACAGTAGTCCATGTAGTGAGACCGCTCCCGTCTGAAAAAATTTCCGATTCGGTCTCTTTGTGGATTCCTATTTAAAAATATTTTAAAATTTCCTTTAAACAAATCTGAAGGGTGCCGGGCGGAATTTTTGGGAAGAAATTGTTTAAACAATTTTTTTTTAACAAATACAAAACATCACGTTTTTTGCTCTAGAACATATATTTTTAAGTTTTGTGGGTCATTCTAAACAACAAAGGTATCTTGTAAATGTTCTCAAAAATTGATAGTTTTCGAGTTATAGGCAATTTAAAATCTGAAAAATGCGAAAATACGCATTTTCGAGGCCTAAAAACTCATATTTAAATTAGTATTTTTGAGGTTGCCAGATACTTAAATTGAAGTTTAAACATTGAGCTTCAAGACTCTGAAGAGTGATCGCGTCTAACCTTAATTTATACCGATGCTTTTTAATTGTTAAATATGCGTGTTTATCCGATTTCTTTGCGCGCTCTATTTCAAAAATCTCCTATTTTCCTCCGAAAATTATTTTTTCTAGATTTTTTGGGATTTTCTAAATAAAATAAGTTTCTTGACATTTTACTCAAAAGTTAACAGTTTTAAAGTTATAAGCGATTTAAAATCCAAAAATGAGTTTTTTATTAACTTATAACTTTAAAACTATTAACTTTTGAGAAAAATGTCAAGAAACTTATTTTATTTGGAATGTCCCAAAAAATCTAGAAAAAATAATTTTCGGAGGAAATAGGAGATTTTTGACATAGAGCGCGCCGCACCGGCAAAAATATCGGATAAACACGCATATTTAACAATTAAAAGCAACTGTATAAATTAAGGTTAGACGCGATCACTCTTCAGAATCGAAGCTGAATGTTTAATCATCAATTTAAGTATCTGGCAACCTCAAAAATACTAATTGAAATATGAATTTTTAAGCCTCGAAAATGCGTATTTTCGCATTTTTCAGATTTTAAATCGCCTATAACTCGAACACTATTAATTTTTGGGAAAAATTACAAGATATAGTCGGTTCGCTAAACTCAGACGCAACTGGCTAGATATTTTAGTCGATAATTTTTTTGTTTTTTTCCAATTTTGCAAAAATTGGCAAAATCACTAACTATTTAGTGATTATTAACTGTTTAGTAATTATTTTTTGCCAATTTTACTAAAATTGGCAAAATTACCGACTAAATTATCTAGAAAGTTGCGTCTGAGTTTAGCGAACAGACTATACCTTTTTTGTTTAGAATAACCCAAAAACCTAAAAATATATGTTCCGGAGCAAAAAAC
Source organism: Diabrotica virgifera virgifera (assembly GCF_917563875.1). Classification (NCBI taxonomy): domain Eukaryota; kingdom Metazoa; phylum Arthropoda; class Insecta; order Coleoptera; family Chrysomelidae; genus Diabrotica; species Diabrotica virgifera. Next base: position 88,335,115 of record NC_065447.1, on the reverse strand, counting down.
GTGATCTTTTGTATTTGCTTAAAAATAGTTATTTATGAAACAGTTCGTGAAGTATGCTTTTTGCGAACGCACGCGATATTTAGAGCACGAGCGACAGCGGCGCGAGTGCTATACATCGCGTAAGTTCGCAAAAAGTACTTCACGCACAGTTTCATACAATATTTTATCTACTCTACCATAAACAAATAAAAAAACTGTAACCCTTCGTCACTGGAATTCATTTCTATTCTACAATTTTTAGAACTTTGATATTTAAAAATTCTAACTTCTTTCAAACCACAAAACTGTAAAAACTTTTGTCGTAATTTATTGCTCATTATGTCATCACCATGACAACGCCAAAGTTAAGGATATTTGATTATATGAAAGTGTGTTACAGTGCGAAAAAGTAAGTCCCATTTAAAATACATTGTTACTTCACGCTCACTTTAAACACTTCACGCACTGCTATCTAGAATGACAGTTTTCACAAACTAAAAACTTACACATAATATAACACAGTAGATAAAATTGTTTAAACAATTTCTGCCCAAAAATTCCGCCCGGTGCTCTTCAGATTTGTTTAAAGGGGACATTTTTGAATAGGAATTGACAAAGAAACCGAATCAACATTTTTTTCAGACGGGAGCGGTCTCACAACATGGACCAAAGAGTGCGAGCGGAGAAATCAAACTTGTTTGGTTTCGCCGCTTTGCTCTTTGCTAGCACTCTGTGTACCTCCATTTCCCAGTATGAGTTTGATTTCTCCGCTTTGCTCTTTGCTCTTTGCTCGTCCACTCTGAACGCGGCCTAAGTAGAAGCTGTAGAAGGGATAGAATAAATAACATAGAGATTAAGAAAATAATGGTAATGAATTCAAGGGATAATAGACAACATAGAACAAAAGAGATTAACCTGGTATGGACATGGCAGAAGAGCAGACCAAAATCGTTGATAAACAGAATAACAGATTGGAGCCCGATAGGAAGAAGGAAGAGAGACAGACCCCGAAAATCTTTTAGAGATAAAATGGACGAAGCAATATTAGAAAAGAAACCTGCAGGACTGGAAAAACAGAAAGAACTGAAAATAACGGTCAAGTGAAATAATACAGGAAAAACTATGGAAATCCAGGGTGGTCAAGAAAAAACAGGATGTTTCTAAATAAATGCGACAAACTTTAAAGGGTAATTCTATATGAAAAAATAATGACAGTTTGCTCTATAAGCGTATGTCAGCAAATACTTCGTTTCCGAGATATGGGGTGTTGACATTTTTTTACAAACTGACGATTTCTTTATTGTTCTAAAACCGGTTCAGATATGCAAATGAAATTTGATGTGTTTTAAGAGGTAATTATTGCGCATTTTTTGACATAAAATTAATAATTTTATATCTACTCTTGAAATGGTGTGAATTTTTTTAAAGAAAAACATAGTACGCCACTGAGATATTTCAAATAACAAATCATTTTGGAATTACTCGTTCAATTTATGATATATACAAAAATCGATTATTCCTTTTTTTCATACGTCGTTCGTGCCGTTTTTATGCAAAAAGTGAAACATCTTAACGCGTACAAAGTATTCGAAATAAATTTCTATATATTCATATTATGAAAAAGAACTTGTCAATTTTAATTCATATAGATATACCTGGTTTGTTTTTTTTATTTCAAATTACACACCCACGGACACACGACAATGTTGATAAAGCAAAGTTTACAGAACAGGAAGACAAAACTATTTAACCATTGAGGCTATAATGACAAACAGCAGTATAATAATATCACTGACTATTCATAAATTTGTTGATACTTCGTAAATCTGATCTTCGTGTATTTTAAGTATGTATGTATAACATTGTAATACCATAAAAGTGATAGGTATTACCTGACAAATGACCTTTAAAAGCCATAACAATTTTTAGGTTGCATTATTTTTATTAGAGAATTTTTGTGAGCTAGAAATAGTTTTCTTATTGTTACAATTATTTAATATTAATTGTCTTAGGAGTAATCTTAGCCCAAAGATAATCTTTAAAGTCCAAAAAAATAGTGAATGTAAAAAATATTATATTTTTTTTTGTTTAGCTAATGCCTCGACAACTAATGGCCATTGGCATGGTAGGTACGGTAATTTTGAACAGTTAGGTACCTAGTGTCATGTGTAAGTAGTGTGTGTGTTGAGTAAGTGGCTTGTTACTTTGCAATGTCGACGTCATTGTCTTTGCAAAGAGACGCTAATTGTATCCGAACGTCTGCGGTCCCTCCGGTGAGAACCGATCCCACGAGGACAGAAACTATATTCATTTATTAATTTATAATAAATGAAAAATTTCCGACCCTGGTGAGATTCGAACCCACAACCTTTCGGATTTTTTCGATCCAAAGGCAGGCGCTCTTACCACTGAGCCACGGAGGGGGGTAAATATTATATTTATATATCAGCGTCTCTCAAAATTTGGCGCCCCCAAATTCTAGCGCCCCGGGCGGTCGCCCTGCTCGCCCGCCCCTTTATCCGGCGCTGCTTTAAGGCACTAGTGCTTTAAAATTTTTATGGCACTGCAATTCGTGTTGATCGTATAGGCAATTTTGATGTAATGTTAAAAAAATATAAAAATGGAATGTCAGTCAAGTTCAAGTAAAAGTTTTTGTAGATATTGTCCTGTAATTACGTTTGTAGAAAAAATATTGCATGACATGCGTGTTAAAAAGTGCATTTTTAAGGCACTCATGTGAATTGCAGAACTCGCTGTCGCTCATTCTGCAAACTTTCACATGCGTGCCTTAAACGTGTACTTTTAACACTTATATCATAAATAACTATTGAAATACTGATTACAAAAATTTATAGTATTTTAAGCCTTTCTGAGAGCATATGCGCAAAAATTTCGCTCGAATTATTTTTAAATGCGTTCATTTTTTTTGAATACTGAGAAAACCTTAAGTATGTATTTTTAAAAAATTTAAACGCAGAAAGAAATATTACTGTATTATCCATGGTCGAAAGTCCTTGAGAACTTCTATAATATTTATTTTAATAAGTCACAGGGGTGAAAAAAAATAGTCTTATTTTTAATTTTAAATATATATTACAAAAGAAACTTTTTGTTCATTATAAGGGACTTTCTGCCCTCGGGAATAATGTAGTCTTCTATTTTGGGTTTAAATTTTTTAAAAATACCTATTAGTTATCTCAGGATTCGAAAAAAATAAATGCGTTTAAAAAGAACTCGACCGAAATTTTGCGCCTACGCTCTCAAAAAGGATTAAAGTATTAAACATTTTTGTACTGTTTGAATTTATGCGACGATTGACGATCCACTGTTTTAAAGATTGGTTGAACAGATGTTGCCAGTTGTATGGTCCTCACTATGTGTATCATAAGTTATTCAACAGGGCATAGAATATACATGGTTAGAAAATATACGCCAAAGTCAGCGCCTCTATGCGGAAAATCTCTGAACTAAAAATTGATGTGGACCATACAAAGTGAGGTCCCACTTTTTTTTGTAAAAAAACAGTGTTTGCTATCAGTACATGTCTACGAAAAAGTCTTACATTGATTGACTAAGTGAGGTCCGTATACTGGACCTCACTTTGTACAGGACCTCACTTCAACCGCAGTTTCTTTTGATATGTGGCTCACTTCATACGCTGGGAGTAAATATATATATATATATATATATATATATATATATATATATATATATATATATATATATATATATATATATATATATATATATATTCTGGTTGCTTAGAACATTGCAAAATAAATCATAAATTTTAAGTTTTTATAAATATTCATAACTTATGTAAAAATTAACTTAGAACGTTCTTATTATACGAATAGCTGAGACTTCTGGTGCTTAAACCACATTTTAAATTTCAAAGCAATTGGTCAAATAGTTTAAAAGTTATTTAATTTGTTTATCCCAAATTAATTTTTTTTTTGCAACACTATAATTCAGAAAATTATGAGGTTACAGTAAGACTTCTGACAGTTTATGGAAGACGAACATTTATACTATTGACTTAATTAAAAAAAATGACAAAAAGTAATTTTAAACAGTGTAAAATTATTTTGCAAAAACACGTCGATTTTTTGCTTACTTATAAACAATTAGAATAACTTTTTAACCGTTACCCGTAGAAAAATAATTTTTTCATATTTAGAAAGACTGAATTTTTATACACATTTAGAAAGAAAAACAATTATTGTCCTAGGACAATTAGGGACGAAGTTAGCTCCCCCTTTTTTTAATTTACATGTTTTTGCAAAATAATTTTGCAGTATTTAGAATTATTTTTTGTCATTTTTTTAATTAAATTAATAGTATAAATCTTCTTCTTTCTTAAACTATCCAAAGTATTAGTGTAACTTCACCATTTTCTGACTTATAGCGTTGCAAAAAAAATTAATTTGGGAAAAACAAATTAAATACCTTTTAAACTATTTGACCAATTGCTTTGAAATTTAGGGTATGATTTAAGCACCAGAAGTCTCAGCATTCCGTGTAATAAGAACGTTCTAAGTTAATTTTTACATAAGTTATGAATATTTATAAAAACTCAAAATTTATGATTTATTTTGCAATTTTCTAAGCAACCAATAAGGATTGATATATTCAACGAACGCCATATTGAAGTTTTTTATACGATTTATGAGTTTCTCACTCTCAAATTTGTTTAAAATACTTAACTTTTTGGTTATAGACGAAAAAAACAATTATTTACCGTTTTTGGATTTTCATTTGTTTATAACTATATATATCATCAAATTCGGCTGCAGGAAACATATAGGTTATTAATATAGATGTTTATGCTACTCAAAAAATTTGGTTTCGGCCTGGAGGGGGTTGTGTCACCAACAGGATATTTTTTTCCCTTATTTCTCTGAACTAGTTGTTCTGCTAACAAAGAGAGACCGAATATGGCATGAAATTAGAGCTTGTTTTTAACTCCCGTTAGATGGAATTTTAGTTTTGTCAAAGTGACGTTCAGTTTTGATAACGAAAACGTCAAATAAACGTTTATTTTTTAATTAGTAATAATTCTGGTTTTTTCGCAAAAAAGCAGAATAAAGACATTGATATTGCAAGTTAGGAAAATGGTAACCTTTACAACTGAACAAAAAATTCAAATTATTAAATGGTATTATTCTGCAAGTAGTGCCGACGATATAATCGGTAGGTTTGCGTTTTCATTCAAAGGTCCTGTACCAACAAAATCTACAATTCACAACATTATTTTTAAATTTTAAAAAACTGGTAGTGTCAAGAATTGCAGAAAATGCATGGATAGTGATGAAAATGAAAATCAACCAGCTCGTGCACTTAATGAAGAACGAGAACAGCGCGCGCAGCGTGAAACTGACGTATGTAGTCTAGCTGAAATCAATTTTTCTTGTAACAGCACCTTAATTTCAGGAGAAACTGGTATTAGTGCTAGAACTGTACGGAACATTTTAAAAAGGAACAAGTGCCATTGCTACAAATTGCAAAGAACTCAGGAAATTTTCCCTGCTGATTATGAACGATGGATGGTGTTTTTTGAGGACGTGATGGAACGCACTAATCGTGACGAAGATTTCATGAAAAAATCTTGTTTACAGATGAGTCTTCTTTTTCTTTAACTGGCCATCACAATCCATCTGTTACCGTAGGGTACTACAGAAAATAGGCACATAAGTGTTCCTTACAAAACACAATACCGTCAAAAAGTCAACGCATGGGCTGGTATTTTAGGTGACAACGTGATTGGCCCTTTTTTCATTGAAGGTACTTTGTGTCGTCGTAAATACCTAGATCTCCTACGAAATCACATAATTCCAGCATGTCGAGCATTACCTATTAATATGGATGAAATTTGGTTACAGCAAGACGGCTGTCCAGCTCACAATGCACGGGAGGTGTTAGATTTCTTAAACATTACGTTTCCAGATAGAGTTATTAGCACAAAAGGTACCATAAAAATGCCACCTCGCTCTCCTGATCTTGCACCTTTGGACTTTTTCGTATGGGGTTATGTAAAGGAACAAATTTACCGGCATGAGCATGAACGTGCCAGAAATTTAGACGAATTGCGTCAAAAAATCATTCAGGCCTTTCAAAGCATAACACCAACAACCGAAATGTTGTCGAACACCCGAAGGCAATTATACAATAGATTGGGCTTCTGCTTGGCTGAACGTGGTGGACTTTTTGAAAATTTAATTTAAAATGTTTTTTCTACAACCGTGTTAAAAATGCAATTTTTAGCACTCCATACGAGCGTTAAAAATGCTACTTTAAGGCACAAGTGCTTTAAAAATTTTATGGTACTGCAGTTCGTATTGACCGTATAGGCAATTTTGATGTAATGTCAAAAAAATATAAAAATGGAATGTCAGTTCAAGTTCAAGTAAAAGTTTTTGTAGATATTGTCCTGTAATTACGTTTGTAGAAAAAATAATGTATGATATGCGTGTTCAAAAGTACATTTTTAAGGCCCTCATGTGAATTGCAGAACTCGCTTCGCTTATTCTGCAAACTTTCACATGCGTACCTTAAACGTGTACTTTTAACAGTTATATCATAAATAACTATTAATTAAAATTATTATAAAATTGTTGTTTTTTAAAATAAAATGTTTTAATTTATGACGTTAAGTATTTATTATTTTATTTTTTATGAATTGAGATTAAAGAAACTGTTGAATTAATCCAAGATATGAACCTGCTTTTATAATCTCGAAATCAGATCGTTGTAATATTTCCCCAGACCATCTAAAAAATAAACTTTCTTTCGGCAACAGTACAGACAAGACTGCCCATAGTGCTTACGGGTCTATCACAGACATGCGGTTACATGTTAGTGTTCGTTAGTGTTACTTAGTTCGTTGCATTGTCTTAATGCCCTATAGTCAGATAATTTTTTTCCATACCTGTATATGTAGCTGCCAACCGAGAAATATCATCCGTTTGTTAATTCGACGATAGCCAACGCTTGAAAACGAGCACGGCACACAAAGAAGAAGAATCCCATTACGGGACCTATTTTCTGGACAACCAATTGGTAGACTTATTGGAAACAGTACCGTTAAATATGTCAGAGAATGTGCATATTACATGACGATACTCCAGTAGGTAGGTACATCACAATTTTTTAGTGAAATATGTATATAAATAATAATTTTCCCGGAATATGGATTGGAAGGGGAGGAGCCAGAAGGTGTCCTCCACGATCTCCAGAGTTAAACCAGCTAGACTTTTCTCTGGAGCTAGAATATAATATTATGATATGTATATTATAATAGTTATTCTGTATAAGACACCACACCATACCATAACTAAAGAAAATATGAAGGAGATAATTATAAAGGAATGTATGAGATTAAACAGAAATGTAGGTAAACGTATGTCCCTCAAATGCTTCGTTTCCGAGACACGGGATGTTAAATGTTTTCTTACAAACTGCTGATTTATTTATTGCTTTGAAATCGATTGAGATACGAAAATGAAATTTGGTAGATTTTAAGAGGTAGTATATTTATAATTGGCGCGCATACATTAGGTAATAGTCTAATTTCATTAAAGAAAAAAATATTACGCAAGTGTGATATTTCAAATTAAAAATTATTTTTGAATCTCCCGTTCATTTTGAGACAAAAACTCTCTTGTTTATTGTTAATACTAGTTAATACTAATACTCATTTGTCATATAGTCACTCCACTTATTTTTTTTTTTCAAAAATTTTGTATTAACAAACTGTCAAAAGAATTAAAAATTACATTTTTAAAATAATAAACGTTGTACATGTAAACCAAGTAAATATAAAATTACATGAAGCTTTAAATTATTTTTCTTATATTTCAATATATTTTTCAACTTTTTAAAAAATTTAGTTATTGATGAAGTATTTTATTTCGCGTAAGAATATTTGAATCGTCAACGTAAAACGACGTATTCTGTATATGAAGACGACACGTAAAATAGATGCAAGAGTTCATTTACTATTTATTCCCATTAAGAGCAAACAGTAGCGATCAACAGGTAGCAACAAACGCGTTCCAAGATTGCGGCTCTAATTTTGAATATCTTGTCGAGATATTTGGCACACATATTCGTAATATAATAAAGAAATGCGGTACAGAGCCCAATTTCAGAAATATGTTAGTATGTATGTGGAAATTACTCTATAACTAAATAAAATATTGAAGAAAGGAGCCTGTACCGCCATTAAAAAGACAAAAAATACACTTTCTTCAAATAAACTTTTTTATTCCGTGCCTAGATTTTGTGTCACATTGGAACTACTAAAAATCGATTTTTTTATAACAAGAAATCGAACGTCACTGACTTGGCAACATTTCGCGCCTTATTGGCTTATAAAAATTATTGTTTTTGATAGTATTAACGTCACTGTCAGTGTCGAATTACCGACGCACTGTTGCCTCACTTTTGAAAGTTCGCAGAACTTTCGCAATCTTGGACCGCGTTTGTTGCTACCTGTTGATCGCTACCGTGTGCTCTTAAAGGTTAGTCCGTTAAAAAAATGTAAACATAATCTTTATAGCGTTAGTTGTTGACAAATTCCTTTTAAACTATACTCAAATAATTGTATTTTTAAACATCTTATTTATTTTATATAATAATTAATTATCGATCATATTTTTACTAACAATTTAAAATTTAGTTTGACTTTGACGGTCTGTAAAACTCAAACGTAAACAACGTATGCTTTGTTGATACATACAAACATAATAATTTACTATTATTTGAATGTAACATAATTTGTTTAAAATCTATACAGGGTGTCCCCGAAAATAGTGCGTTCCTTTAAGGTATGGATATAATACACCATGTAGAACAAAAAAGTCCTATAACATTTTTTTCTAAAGTTAACTGTTTCCAAAAAAAAATTACATTGTTCGCCATATAACCGAACTTTTATTTTCATAAAATTTAAAAATTTGGCATCACTGTACCAGAACTGTTAGTGATCTAGGTTATTGACACCATAAAAATGTATGTCAGACAGTTACACCTGCAAAATAATTATGCCACCCCATTTTTGAAAATAACAAAACAAGAATTTGTTTGTTTATTTAGGATGAAGACAGGGTTTAATGTAAATACTAAAGGCTAATGCTGCAACTATTTTTGAATTGTGATTGTCTATGTTTAGATTTTTGTATACATAGTTGTCAGATTTCAATTTGCACACCAAAATGTATTTTGGTTTTTTGGCCAAACGGTTGAATTTAGAAAAAAAAATTCATAAGACTTTTTGGCTCTACATGGTACCTTCTACCTATACCTTTAAGGAACGCACTATTTTCGGGGACACCCGTATAATAAATAAATAATAAAACTGTTTTATTCAATTTTAAAAATATTATTTTACTATAAAGTACATATTTATATAATTTGTTAAAAACATAAATAGAAAATAAATAATAAAATTATCCCTTAGTTAGGTACTGTCCCAAAACTGCACGACGTGTCGCATTGGAATTTTATACGATTAGATGAGACGTTGTTTTTATGCAATAAATAAAACATCTCAACGCCTCTTTTTCGTTTCTTTAATACATTTTCTAATGGTGAAGTACTAAAAAAAATTTCCATATCTAATGAATCTAAGAAACGAAGAAAATGAACTCCTGAGGTATTTATTAATATTGTCTAAGTTGAAAAGAAGTACATATAAATCCAGTTGGTTTCTGTCCCAATGTATAACTATAAAATTCATAAATATATCCACAGATGATTATCTCCTGGCCGTATTTATGCCGTGAGGACCTCTTAAGAATTTCAAGCATGTGACTGAAAATTTTTCGTATTGTTTATTCCCATAACAATTAACGACACCGTACACCAGAGGCAGTTATCGTAAATCTTTTTAAATTAATTGTTGAAGAAGAAGTACTATAAAAGAAATTCAACTGGAGCCGGGTATCATTTCGGTATTTTATATTTGAATACGTAGAAAGTGATGTATGCAGTATCATTCACCGATAAATGGCTGTCTCTTATGGCACTGCTTGAATCTGTAGGTGAAACAGACACTTCTTTCGTCACAGATTTTACAATCATCTTGTGGTACTACAAAACAACAGATACGATTTATTTTTAACTAATGTGAGAATACGGTCTAACAGTGAACATCAAGAAGACAAAATTTATGAGAATATCTAAAACGTAAAGAAATAACGAGAATCTCCTCAGAAACGGAACCATATGTCGAACGAGTATACCAATACGCATATCTTGAAACAATGGTCAACAAGAGTATAGGAAGATGGGGGAATTTAACAATATATAATTCACATATTATATCATCTGCTCAGCGTGGTAAAAGCTCCAACGAGAAGGTTTTCTAAGTACTCCAAATGGAGTACTTAGAAGTACTAGAAGTACTTAGAAGTCTAAGTACTGGAGTACTTAGAAGTCTGGAGTACTTAGAAGTCTAAGTACTCCAATAGAGTAAATAAATTAAATATTAAAAATGTATAAACATTTTCAATTTCGATGCAACCCGAAAACGCAGCAGAATTATATTCTAGTTCAATCAGAGAATGCAGTAAGTATACCGGTTTAGGGACTTTTTTTCTCCTCATCAGTAGTAGAGATGTTGAAAAAGTATCTATTCGTTACAAAGTACTCTTTACTTACGAATACCGAAAGTAACATTTACTATACAGAGAGGCAAATCGTTACATTGATTACTCTGATTACTTCGTCACTTCGTACCAATCGTATCAGAGCTAGTAACGACTATTGTATCTACTTTGATTACTTTGATTACTCTGATTACTTCGTTACTTCGTACCAATCGTATCAGAGCGAGTAACGACTATTCTATCTACAACCAATACACTTGATTACTTTCTACCAATCGTATCCCAGCGAGTAACGGACGGGACCGGTATTTTACGAGTGTTATCGATTATCGTTATCTGTATGAAGCATTTTAAGGTTGTGAGCCTCAGAGCCTCACATTGTGAGGGTGAGGAGAAGATAAAAGATTAAACAGAGGGAGATATAATGGAGGTAAATATGTAATGTATGTCATTAACAAAGATCGAATGCGAGAACCCTATATTTTTATCTAGATCTATATCTATACCTGTACAAAATACAAAATACCTACCTACTGAGAAATACGATTCTCGATATGATTACCAGTACTCAAATACAAAAGTAATCATAATAATCAAAGTAACGAATACTGTAAATGATTACTTTATACAAAAGTAACGAGTTGTAACGAATACTCGAAAGTAACTATAATCAACATCACTAGTCAGTAGACACATAATATGCTCTTCTTTATTATATTTTAATTTACCATGTTAGAACAAAAATAATGATTGAATAAATTAACACATATGCTAGTAAAAAGCATTAATAATTAGTAGCCATTTTAATTATAAATCAAACTAATAATAAAAATAACTCAACTAAAATATTTTACTAAATACGTATATTTGTGACTAAAGTCGACTAGCTCTTAAGCTAACGTCTAAAGGAAGGAAACTATCAAGTAATGTAATATAGGTTTCTAACGATAACGTGGAATGAAGTAAACCCTTCTGTTGTATGTAGGCACATAAATTTATTAAAAAATCCTTAAAATTTATCCACGAAGGGGTGGAAGTACAAAACGTTTTCGGTCAAACTGACCATCATCAGTGTAAACCTGGAAATAAGTAAACCACTAAGATTAAAAAGCAAAAAGGTGAAATTTTGACAGTTGAAAAAGAAAATGTGGTTACTTACGTCCAGTGTACAAGTAATTGTAACTAGCCACTTCAATAGGTATAAAAACCTCTAAAATACATTATTGTTACATTCTGTATTAAAAAGTGGTCGACATTAAGTGGATGTCTTAAGATTTAAAGATCATATGTGAATGTATTTCATCCTTGCTCGAAATGTCGACCACTTTTTAATATAGAATGTAAGAATAATGTATTTTAGAGCAGCGGTTCTCAAACTTTTTGAGTCATGTACCACCTACAGTCCTTTTTATTATTTTTGGTACCACATATACAGGGTGTAACAAAAATACAGTTCATAAATTAAATCACATATTCTGGAACCAAAAATAGTTCGATTGAACCTAACTTACCCTAATACAAATGTGCACACAAAAAAAAGTTACAGCCCTTTGAAGTTACAAAATGAAAATCGATTTTTTCCGATATATCGAACTATTGGAGATTTTTTAATGAAAATGGACATGTGGCATGACTATGGGAGGAACATCTTAAAAAGAAATTATAGTGAAATTTGTGCACCCCATAAAAATTTTATGGGGGTTTTGTTCCCTTAAACCCCCCCCCAAACTTTTATGTATGTTCCAATTAAATTATTATTGTGGTACCGTTAGTTAAACACAATGTTTTTGAAACTTTTTTGCCTCTTAATATTTTTTAGATATACCAGTTTTAATCGAGATGAGGCTTCTTTTTTAATATGTTAACATAACAGTTTTATGGAGATTTTGTGCCTTTACACCCCCCAAATGTTTGTGTACGTTCCAATTAAACTATTATTGCGGTACCATTAGTTGAAAACAGTGTCTTTAAAACTTTTTTGCCTTCTTCTTTTTGTAGCTTCTTTTTTAATATGGTTCAAAATATACTTATAAAATCTATAATCTATAAATAAATTTTCATATTAATAGAGTCTCTATAATGGTACTTAACAGTATACAAATATGTGGTGGATTTGACAAATATTCAAAATATTTCGATAAAAACTTGTTAGAAAAATTACTAAGAGGCAAAAAAGTTTTAAAAACATTGTGTTTAACTAATGGTGCCACAATGATAATTTAATTGGAACGTACACAAAAGTTTGGGGGGTTTAAAGGAACAAAACCCCCATAAAATTTTTATGAGGTGCAGAATTTTTTTTTAAGATTTTCCTGTCATAATAATGCCACATGTCCGTTTTCAATAAGAAAACTCAAATAGTTTTCGATATATTGGAAAAAATCTATTTTTATTTTATAACTTCAAAGGGCTGTAACTTTTTTTTGTGTGCATATTTGTACTAGGGTAAGTTAGATTCAATCGAACTATTTTTGGTTCTAGAATATGTGATTTAATTTATGACCTGTATTTTTGTTACACCCTGTATTTTTAGAGTGTATTATGAAAACTTACTAAGTACTACTATTTTAATTTTTTTTGTGTTTTGTGTACCACCGCAAGTAGTGAATTGTACCACCAGTGGTACATGTACCACAGATTGAGAATCGCTGTTTTAGAGGTTTTTATACTTATTGAAGTGGCTAGTTACAATTACTTGTACACTGGACGTAAGTAACCACATTTTCTTAGATTTTTTCAACTGTTAAAATTTCACCCTTTTGCTTTTTAATCTTAGTGGTTAGTGGTTTACTTATTTTCAGGTTTACACTGCTGATGGTCAGTTTGACCGAAAACGTTTTGTACTTCCACTCCTTCGTGGATAAATTTTAAGGATTTTTTAATAAATTCATATGCCTACATACAACAGAAGTGTTTACTTCATTCCACGTTGTTATATTGAAGGTACCTATACAGCCAACTACAGGGTTTACCCCCTTTTTAAAGTTTTCTAACGATTATTTCATTCATAGGAGATTCTGACCAATAGAAAGCTACAGAAATCTAAATTAAATTGATAATATTTGATAATTGCCCGTCGTCAAGTATATTACGTCAGATGCCCTTCGTTGCTACGAAAAAACACATTCAGTGACATTAATGAGAATTAATGTTTTAAAAATTATAAAAGTGATGACTTTTAACCGTAAAAGATTTATAACAACTGTGTGTTTAGTTGTACTAATTTGTACTTACATAAATAAATTACAATAAAATTTTGTTTTTGAACAGTTTTATTCATGAAATAATCGCAACAAATTGCACTCGATCTCTAAAATTAATATAGAATTTTAGAGCTCTTGTGCAATTACTACTGATAATTTCCCACCTCTACTATTTCATCTTTTTCAAAACGTATTATGTTCCGATCATCTTTTCCGTTATTTTGCCGGCTTTTAGCGCACCTATCACTGTATGTGAGGGTCCAGATTGAATCAAGGTAACTTTATAGTCCATTCTTTCACGGTTTTTGCTCGAAATTTTAAAGAACCGCTTGGATTGACATGAAATTTGGCATAAGTATAGCTTACACTTCAAAGAAAAAAAGTGATATTGTGCCGATGTGTGCTTTTGCCCTGGGGGTGACTTTCACCCCCTCTTAGGGGTGAAAAAATATATGTCCAAAATAACTTCGGAAATGGGTAAACTGACTAATTTTAAGTAACTTTTGTTCTATAGAGCTTTTTCGCCAAGTCAACACTTTTCGAGTTATTTGCGAGTGAATATGTTCATTTTTCAACAAAATAACCATATTTTTAGACGGTTTTTCGTTACTAACTCAAAAAGTAAGTATTTTGTCGAAAAAAACGTTCTTAGCAAAAACATAGCCTATAAAAATAGTAAAAAAAAATGGTGTACACGTTTGGTCTCTGGATCTCGTAGAACCAGAGTTATAGCCAATGAAAAATAGATTCATATTCACCAAATTTCAAATAGAATATTTCGACGTTAAATATCCAAAAAATTAAGCACTTTTTGGGAAAAACCCATTATAACTTTTTTAAATTGTTTAAAAAAAGCTTTATTTCTGTTTTTACAAAAAGTTTCTAGCATTAAATTTAAGCAAGTTACGCTCAAAATAAAGTTGGTCCCTTTTGTTTTTGCAAAAAAAAATCGGGAAGACCACCCCCTAATTAGCAACTTAAAATGAAATCAATCGTTACCGCTCCACAAATTATTTTACTTATGTTGTGTTTATATGATCTGTATGTTTCAGCGATTTAAAATGCTTATTTTTGAAAAAATTTGGTTTCAGAGTAAAATTTTTAAAAATTAAAATTTTGAAAAATATGTTTTTTTTTCAAAATAACTTAAAAATTGTTAGAGATACCAAAAATCTCAAAATACAAAAAAAGTCAGATTTGCTTTTCTGAATATCTTGGTGTTCTAAATTGGTGTTTCTAAATTTGCATACATTCGTGATCAGTGACTCGTTCAACCCTTTTTAACTACAGCCCTTTCAATAATAAGGACTTTGAACCGATGAAATTTACAGATCATATAAACTATATATACACAAGTCAAGAAACATGTGAAGTCGTAACGATTAAGTTCATTTAAGATACTAATTAGGGGGTGATTTTCTCGATTTTTTTACCAAAACCAAAAGGGACTAACTTTATTTTCAGCGTAACTTGTTTAATTTTGATGCTAGAATTTTTTTTATAAAACAAAAATGAAGCTTTTTTTAAACACTTTAAATAAGTTGTAATGAGTTTTCCCCGAAATGTGCTTCATCTTTGGTTATTTCACGTTAAAGTATTTCATTTGGAATTTGACGAATTTGAACCTATTTTTCATTAGCTATAACTCTGCTTCTACTAGGTGTAGAGGCGTGATATATACACCATTTTCTTAAATTTTTTACGGGCTATATTTTTGCTACGAATGTTTTTCGACAAAATACGTACTATTTGAGTTATTTGCGAAAAACCGTCTAAAAGCGTGGTTATTTTGTTGAAAAAATGAACATATTCACTGCCAAATAACTCGAAAAGTATTGACTTAGTGAAAAAACTCTATAGAACAAAAGTTACTTAAAATTAGCCAGTTTATCCATTTCCTGACTTTCTTTGGACGAATATTTTTTCACCTCCAAGAGGGGGTGAAAACCACCCCCGGGGCAAAAGCACATATCGGCACAATATCACTTTTTTTCTTTGACTTGTTAGCTATGTGTATGCCAAATTTGATGTCAATCCAAGCGGTTCTTTAAAATTTAGAGGTTTTGCAATATTTTACCGTTAAAGAACGGACTATTTAACAATTATCGATCAATGGAAGTTCAAATTATATACTCAAAGATGGAATTAAAAGCAAACATCTTAATATTTAAAGATCGTATGACCCGTGTACATTTCCACGACTTGAAGTTATAACTCTTAAATATTTCTCGATTTCACCATATACGTCTTTCACCATAAAATCGGACTTGGAGGTAGATAACCGATCTAAACAAAGATTTCTTTCTGCTTGCTTCGTTTAGGTTTACCTTGCTATCGATACAGCAACGAGATGAACATAAGCGGAGTATACAAGGGCCGTTACCCATTTATAATTACAATGAGGGTATTTTTCAGTCACGAACGTCGGCTGCAAATACGGGGGGAGCACAAAAATATTAAATTGAAGGAATCAATAATGAAATGTCCTTAAAGTTATGAATTTAAATAAAATCTATCATCATTCTCTTCTATTATCATCATTAATAACATCTTTCTCTTTTTTATCTTCCTTGGCTTCCTTACTACTTGGGGTTGGTTTCGTACCAATATCTATCCACTTCATAGACATTTCCTTCATCCTTTTTAACACCTCAGCATTTATTACTCTGTCCACCCAACTTACTTCTAGTATTCAGCTTTATCACTAACTTTCATGTTTCATGTTCAAGCCTCCATTGCATAGAGCAAAGAGTACCACTGAAAATACATATGAGAGCAATCTTCTTACCTTCAGTTGTAAGCTAAGGTCACTACAGGTTAGCAGTTTTCTCATTTTAATAAATAGATACTCCTCTAGCTTGTCCAATTATCATTCTTACTTCTTCTACATAGTTCTCATTGTAATCAACAAAAGATAATATGGAAAAAATAATTGATAGACGGATACGTGACGAAACCGAAATATCTGAAGAACAGTTTGGATTTGTCCATGGTAGCTCAAGAAAGACGCAATTTTCATTAGAATGCAATTGACAAAAAAGTAAATCAATAAAGGAACAAAGGCTTGTATGGAATTCATTGATATTGAGAAACCATATGATATAATTGAGCACCAATTTTTTAAACGCCTTAAAAAAATATGGGCCTAAAAATAAATGAGAAAAAATCCAAAATGATCCATCAACAGTTAACAACAGAACTAGACACATTGGTAACCAATTCACTATTGATAACTCTAGCTTTGAAGTGGGGAATAAAATCACATACTTAGGCTCACTGATACTGATATGATAACCAATGAGAACTTCATAAAAGAACTCTACAATGACACCGATATTGTCCAAGAAATTAGATTGATGGAAGACCGAACAAATTGGAAGAAAGTTGTACAGTCAGCAAGGACTCACCCAGGTTTGTAGCGCTACGTGATGATGATGATGAATGAGAACTTCATAACAGAAGAAATCAAAGAATAATTCTAGAAAACACGTGCTATTTTGGGTTTTGTACAAAACTCATACTCCCAGTGCTGACGTATTGATCGGAAACATGGAGTGGCTACGTCAATTAGAGAGAATGAATGAGATGGAGCCGTCGAAACACATTTATAACCAAAGAGCAGATGGGATGAGGAGAGGAGGCAGGCCCATAGCACGATTTAAGGACCCGGTGGAAGACAACTTACAAGTATTAACAGTACGAAATTGAAAAACCAAGGCGAGGGATAGGAAGGAATGGAAGCTGATTTTGGAACAGGCCAAGACCCACCATGGGTTGTATAACCAATGATGATGATGATGAAGATGAATAGGGCATCTAGCTCGATAACAGCAGAACAGACCCCCTAGACAAATCCATATGTCACAGCTAGCTGGTGGGAAGTAGATGTAGAGGTGGGCCAAAACTTAAATGAAAAGATGGTGTAGACCAAGTTGCTAAAAAATAGGTGCTGCAAAGCTTCAGTAGTTAGTAATGGATAGGGCTGACTGACGAAATAGAATTAAGAAGGTCGAGATTTTATTATAAGGCTATAGCACCATTGATGATGATAACGACGATGATGATATCATAGGATTCCTAGCGTATGTGCATGTTCAGACAGGCATGACAGATTGATTGATGAATGCTGACGATGTGTTGATAGTAGGAAATGACGAAAGAGGATTAAAGTAAGGCTGAAACAGTGGAGACAAGCTCTTAGAGAAAAGGTTTGAAGCTTAGCAGAACAAAAATAGAGTATTTAGAATTTTACTACTAATACTACTAATACTACTAAAGTTAGAGTTACTACTAGAGTTACTACTAAAAATAAATTGAAAAATTTAGAAAGTAAAATAATTGTGGAAGGTTTTAGTTTTAGATATGAGTTAAAAATAGAAAAAGCAACACATACGGCGCAAATAAAAATACTTAAATGGATCAGTGGAATGACAAAGGGAGAGATATTAGGAGACAAAGGGGGCATTAACCCTTAACCACTAACGTGGATGTTTCAGAACGTAGACACTGATATGCGGTATGCCATACCGTTGCCTATTCTCGTTTGTTTTCAATATGAATTTGTCTTATATCACTGTATTTGTTTTTTACATGAACTACGGAATGATTCTTCACACGAAATAGCGAAGGAATAATGAGTGGACTGCTATTAACTATAGAAATGTAAACACGTTGCGGTACGTGATACCGCAAAAAAACTTTACGTCAGCGTAGCACACTAAACCATACTAAAACTGCAGAAGTTGGGAGCAGGGAGCAGGTACAATTACACACCACTTGAAAGTACACAGATGGTTTTCTAGGAATCGTTTATAAAACAAGTTTTACAACAAATTATCGACGGGGTATGGTGTCAGTGGTTAAGGGTTAAAAATTAATTTTTCTAGAAGTTTGTAACGACGATTGATACAGGTATGACCTAAGACAAAGAAAAACTGGTGAAGTTCCGACTCCTCAGAGGGATAAAAGCCAACAAATTATGAATAAAGTATGAATTAACATATGCAAATTACTATTTTTAAGTATGTGAATAAGCCACAATTTGAGTTTAAAATTAAGTTTTTTTGACGTTTTGATTTTAACTTCGAAAATCGTTGAAATTTCCGAAGTGGAAATCAAACCGTCAAATTATCTTAATTTTATTGTTACTCTTTATAGTCCATGTGGTGGGACCGCTCCCGTCGGAAAAACATTTTTAAATCGGTTTCTCTGCGGATTCATATTCAAAAACGTCCCCTTTAAACAAATCTGAAGGGTACCGGATGGAATTTTTGGGCAGAAATTGTTTTAAACAATTTTTTAAAAATAAATACATAAAATCACCTTATATTGCTCCAAAGACTATATTTTTAGGTTTTTTGGGTCATTCTAAACAAGAAAGGTATCTTGTGATTTTTCTCAAATTGACAGTTTTCGAGTTATAGACGATTAAAAATCTAAAAAATGCGAAAATACGCATTTTCGAGGCTTAAAAACTAATTTAAATTAGTATTTTTAAGGATGCCAATAACTTGGATTAAAGTTTAAACATTCCTTTTCAAGATTCCGAAGAGTGATATTGGTTCTAACTTCAATTTAGACCGTAGTTTTTAATTGTCAATTATGCGTGTCCATCCGGTTTTCTGCCGGTGCGGCGCGGACTATTTTCAAAAATCTCCTATTTTCCTCCGAAAAATATGTTTTCTAGATTCTTTGAGACATTCTAAATAAAATAAGTTTCTTGACATTTTCCTCAAAAGTTACTAGTTTAAAGTTGTAAGCGATTTAAAATGCGAAAATGTGTTTTTTTGTCATTGAGAAAAACATTTCTAAACTAGAAACTATTAACTATTGAGAAAAATGTCAAGAAACTTATTTTTTTAGAATGTCCCAAAGAATCTAGAAAAATATTTTTCGGAGGAAAATAGGAGATTTGTGAAAATAGTGCGCGCTGCACCGGCAAAAAACCGGATGGACACGCATAATTAGCAATTAAAAAACTACGGTCTAAATTGAAGTTAGACCTGATACCACTCTTCGGAATCTTTAAAAGGAATGTTTAAACTTTAATCCAAGTTATTGGCATCCTTAACCTTTCAGAGTTAACGTGCGGACTATGATTCCGCTTGTCTAAATATTTGTCGATTTCTGACGATTGATTACGATCTTGGTCGTGGCGTGATCGCTAGCTTCAAGTGAGGGGATACAAGGGTTGCCATATTACACGAATTATCGTGTAATTACACGATTTGTTCCTATTTTACACGATTACACGAATCAAGAACGAAATCTTACTATTTTTACCATTAAAAATTTTCAATAATATTTTTAATACATTTTTATTAAAATTCACTTAACACTTCCCTGTATTGTTTAAAAATTACTTTGCAAAGAAAGAGAAATCCTCGGATATTTGTAATCTATACTTTCATACCTAATCATAACATACCATAATGATAACATAAACATCATTGGAAGAGTTTCAAGTTAAGTACTCATTTACACTTAAGTAAAATATAGGGGAATCCCCTGAAAATATCAGGAAGGTATAAATATTAGCCAGTCACCAACCGTTCTTGAATGGTTACGCGCATACGCGATAGTGAATAATTATGCGCAGTAACACAGTTTTCGTTACTGCGCAGACTTGTAACCATTCAAGGACGGTTTATTAAGCATTTTCCGACTTTACACGATTTTACACAATTTTCAGTAGTCGAGTTTCACGATTTTTGCTTCACTTCATCTGGCAACCCTATACTCTTACTCTATTCAGTACTGTTGTGAGAATTGTATTAGTGCGTTTAGTTCTGCTGCTATATTGACTTGCGGAACATGAGTCCGCACGTTATACAAGTTGTCACAAA
This sequence comes from Diabrotica virgifera virgifera, assembly GCF_917563875.1. Classification (NCBI taxonomy): domain Eukaryota; kingdom Metazoa; phylum Arthropoda; class Insecta; order Coleoptera; family Chrysomelidae; genus Diabrotica; species Diabrotica virgifera. The sequence continues at coordinate 88,314,478 of NC_065447.1, read as the reverse complement.
TCTTCAGGTAAGATTCAATTTTAAAATATTTTGTTTTTAGGGTAAATATAAAAATATTTATGTAATTTATAATTGAGAGTGATCTATTGATTACGTTTTCTGTATATTTGATTGATATAAACTTATTTTTGTTAAAAATTTTTTAAGATGAGTTTCGAAAAGCAACTAGCATATCTTGAAAAGCTGCATGCTGAATTTTTCTCTGATTCTGAGCCAGAAGCTGAACCTGACGATGATGATGCTAGTTTGGAAAGAGATTATGAATAAGTACAGGACCACGATACCGACATGGAAGAAAACATCGAGGAGAGAATCTTAGAATCTCCGAAGACAGCAGCGAAGATTGACTTATTTCCGTTCATTCATGTATCTACTTTGCGCAGCTCAAACATTTGTTTTTTATTTAGTCATTGTTTAGTTTCTTAGAAATAATTATTGTTTTGTATTTTTTAATTTAGGTTTTTGTGATTTATAGGACTCAAAATGTGAAAAGGATATATCCGTTCACTTTTATTTTTGAAGCATGAGTTTAAGTGCAAGTTATAATAAATTTGTTTGCAAATGGTTTTTTTTGTCTTTTTATTTAAACAATTGACAAGTTCTCAGACCGTTTTTCCGAAAATATTTGTTTTTTGGACCTTTTCTGGATGTGCGGACTGTGAGTCCGCACGTTACACTTTATGTACCATCATGCCACGTTATCTCTGAAAGGTTAAAAATACTAATTTAAATATGAATTTTTAAGCCTCGAAAATGCGTATTTTCGCATTTTTTAGATTTTAAATCGCCTATAACTCGACAACTGTCAATTTTTGAGAAAAATCACAAGATACCTTTCTTGTTTAGAATGATCCAAAAAACCTAAAAATGTAGTTTTTGGAGCAATAAAAGGTGATCTTTGTATTTGTTTAAAAAAATTGTTTAAACAATTTCTGCCCAAAAATTCCGTCCGGCACCCTTCAGATTTGTATAATGGGGACATTTTTGAATATGAATTCGCAGAGAAACCGAATTAGAAATGTTTTTCAGACGGGAGCGGTCACACCACATGGACTATTATGTACTGTTATCTGTTATCAAAGTAAAATTGTAGCTCATTCCCAAGAAAAATAGTAAATGATATATGTAGGTGTTTTGGACAACGAAATTATCTTCATATAAAAATATCATCATTCAGGATATTAGTTGTGATGTGAGTGAATCGATTATCTTATTATAAAATGTATTTAACATGTATCGTCACATCGTGTAAATTTTTGCGATTACTGGATTCTTGCGTTCATTGAAATGTGTCGGAACCCTCGTAGTGAGTACTTCGCGGGTATAATCTACAACTGGCAATGGGCGAAACACGCACAACACTCCAGTAAACTGACTATTAAAATAATAAACGATAGCTATAAAACTAGGACTTACAAGTTGGTATCGACAGCACAGCGGGTTGTTCATTCTCGCGCATATTAATCGCATAATAATTATGGCATTTTTTCGAGAAAAATACCGAAGAAGATCGCCCAACCTGTACGTGTTCCACTTAATGGACATCTCCTTGTATGTCGCTAGTACGAGTATAACGTGAATCTCCGAGGAAAGTGATTTATTCAATCAAATTCATTTTCTTTTATTAGGTATAGTCTAACAAAATTTTTATTGAATACCTACTTTGTTTACTTAAATAGATGATTTTTGTAGATTCCTATGTGTTGAGTAATACTAATCTGGCTCCTGTTTTCTGTATCACCCATAGTTTCTGAGTAATCTTCTCTTTATTATATATTATGTATATGTTTAAGGAAAGCAGAGCTGTGATATCATAAGCATGGTTTGTATTTACGGTCTTTTTCTTCTTCTTCTTCAGCTTGTTTGCATCCACCCTGGGCGAAGGCTTCCAGATGAGTTCTCCATAAGTTTTGTGGTGTGTCTCTACTAGGACTATGCTCGCGTGGTCTACAATGTACAATGTTTGTCCTCCACCTTCCGTTGTTTTGTCGTGCCACGTGTCCTACCCAGCTCCATTTGATTTGCGCAATTCCTCCAATGGTGGAAGATGTACTTCCACCTTCACCCTGCTTCGTATATCTTCATTTCGTATATTATGTTCTCTCAGAGATACTCCTTACAGAGCTCGTTCTATGGCCGTCTGTGTTGTTCTTAATCGATTGGTTGATAACTCTGTAAGTGTGACGGTATCCATTCCCCAGGTCGTAACTGGTAGAATATAACTCTTGAATATTTACGGTGATCTACTTAAATCAGTGATAACTTGGTAACATATTACACTTTTTTCTTTGAAGCTTCTTGTATAGCGTTTTCTATGATGAGTCGCTTGCTGCACTTCTCGATGCATCATGTCAGTTTCAGCAGCCCTGCAAGCGTTTTCCTATGAATTTAATCCTGAATCCTGGTGAATCCGCCCACCGTGATCCACACTAACATCTCTCAAATTATCCGGGAAGTAATCTAGGTGACTGTTCAAAAAGTGAACTTTCAGATTCAGCAAACATCCTAATTGTTCAAACTTCTTTAACACGTGAGCTACAATAGAAATATCTTCTGGAGCTATTTTATTTTCCAAGAACTTTGTTATGACTTTCTTGAATGATACCCATGCTTTCTTTTCTTTTAGGGTCATTTTTTGGATCTACAAGGTTTTTAAAGAATTTTCTCCTCACCAAGGTTTAAAAACTCCCTCAGAAGGCAGTTATTTGGACAACAATATTCATCCCTAGCTCTAGTGTCACATTCACACATGAAACATGGAAATTTGATAAAACTACTTAACTGACCCAGAAGCATGCACAGGACTTTTAAATCATCTCATATCATTCAAAACATGGATAAAAAAGGTTATTTTATTTAACACGCTTTCCAGGTTTTCATATATCCTTCTTTCATACGTAATGAGTCACCAACATGTTTAGATGCATACAGGTTACTATTATGTAATAAAACAGTCCTTGAACATTATTCATCAGAGTATTGCTGAACAGTATCACCCTCTTGTTAAAAAACTTGGAAAATTGCTAATGTCTCCTATACACCTCAATGCTAGTTCTGACCATCAACAAGTTATTTTCTTTTAGTCTAGGTGTAGAACCAAGCAATTCAGCTTCTTTCGTTAAACCAAGGTCCCTAACCAAGTCGTTAATTTCTACACGATAATAGTGAGACCTGACACCAGCTATCAATTACAAAGCAATAGCCTGAGGAAGTCAGACAATTTAAGCAACAACTGTATTCATAACAGATGTAATGAGCACTGCCCAAACGGCCGCTATTGAAGTAGTCCACTAGTACTTGATCTTACATAATATTCTAATAAGACAATGAGTATGAAAACAAAGACCAGATCATAATATACGATGACCAATATACCATTTCTAAGCTAAACAATAAAGCCAGAAGTTGTAGAAAAACGTCCGAAAATCAGCAGAAGAAACTATAGGAAAGGAAAATGAAAGGGCTTAAACTTAAATCTAATCATAAATATCGGAAACAAGAGATTGTCATAATGCTTGATACTCAAGGCGTTTCTCTAGCACTGAAATCACTTGTGATCAGCTCCAATGTGGTATAGGAATGTTTAGAAAGAATAAATGAACTAGGCAAGGAAAATATAGTTACCTCCAATCGATTACGGAACATACCGGAGTATAGAGAAACAAAATTGCAGAAAATTAGCCAAAAGAGGTGCAAAAACACTCGAACTCTTAGTTCTAGAAGAAGTCACAAGAGAATGAGATAACAAGAGATTCAAACATTGTAAATACAAAGAATGAGACAATCAAAAATAATTTAAAAATATTTTACTAATTAGGAATAATTAGGTAAATATTGAAGGTAGTATTAATTTGGAAGAATGCAGATTTTGTAAGGTACAGGATGAAACGTCTGCATGAGCTCTCAAACTCATAAGCCATTAGGAAAGGCAATGACATTCTTGTAAATATTAACACAATTAAAAACCTATTATTAATAAATCTAGCCAAAGTGTTAAGTATCATAATAAACATGAAAATATCTATATGTATAAAGAAATAGAGCTTCATCCCAAGTTTCACGATAAAGTAACAAAATAAACGTGGACTGTTGAAAGAGTAGAATGCACGCAGGGGTAATCTTACTTTATCTTTTCTATAATACAATTTTCCTTTATTAGCATCATATGGTGGCGGCATTGAACGGAACTACGTCTCGTTTGAGCATACCCTCGATACATGCAAATTTAATTTTGATGGAATCAAAACCGACGTAAAGAAAGAGCAAACAACAAATACAAAAGTCGACAAAGAGCTCGCCAATGCATCAGGGGCGTACGCCCCAAAAAGAGTGCTGAATTACCCGATATTATATTATATTACATAGTTCTAAAAACTATTGGTGCTAAAATCCCACTCAGATCCGTAGGTCGTAGGTATACTTGTAATGTTTAATGTCAATTTGAGACGTATCAACCAAATCTAGTTTTAAGCTTGAATGTTTGGTTTGTGTATTACGTTTTTCATTACCACTATAGTCTGTTTTTAAACCAAGAGGAGTAATTCAAATTTCTCGCGTCGTAAAACTTGGTCCAACCTCAGGCAATTTTACTTCACTCTTATCAAATTTTGACACTAATGACATTTATAAAATTTTGAAACTATTGGCATTTCATAGGTTAATTAAGTTATACCAGCGATTTTTTTGTATTTTCTGCGATATTCCTTTAATTTTTAGATTTTTCGTCTGTTATTATATAAAAAAAATAACAGTTGGTCTTAGAACTCTTTAGTGACCTATTAGTATAATATAATATTTATGGATTACCGTCAAAGGCCAAACCAAAAAAGTAGATGAATTTGGTAATATTTCTAGTGACTTTCTTGTGTGTGAATCTGTCTTTGTTTTTAGTTTACTCTTCTTGGTTTAAAAACAAAACTTAGTATTACACCACTGTCAACTATACAAATACTATATATAATATTTACATATGAAAATGTTGAATTATAAATATTAATTAAATTATCGAAATCTCAATAAGCTACAAATCATCGCTTATCTAACAACACCGCCCAGGTCACTGACTAATTTTTGAGAGATTTATGTTTTTTAATAGATTAGAAGTAATCAATGGTAATATTCGTATCATAAAAAAATAATTAATTGTAATTAATTAATTATCACTTTACAACAATTATTATTTTAATTTGGTGGAATAACACAAAAATTGTAATGCAGCGTTACCGGCAAATTTAACTTTTGGTAACGTTAAAAACCGCAAAATATCGACTGGGGTGGTGTTGTTATTGTGATAAGCGTCGAAATGTCATGTAAGCGTAGGATTGCATCAGAGTTAAGAGCTAAGTCCAAATTTATTTTACTTAATAATTGTTGTGTAAAACCAGAAAATTCCGAAGATATAAAATATATTCTTATACATATTATTTAATGTTTGTCGATAATGTGTTATTAGTTGAAAAAATTCAAAGAGAGATAGAGGGACAGAGAGAAAAAAATATAAAAAAGGAAGCTACCACTGCATATAAGATGATATCTTTGGATTGTGAAATGAATTTAAAAAGTAGTATTGTATATGTATGTACTTAAGGGAGGGGTATGGTTTAAAATATTTCTTTTTTTTTTTCAAATAAAAGTGCATACTTTCAAGAATACTCTCTGAAAATGTTTGAGATTGATCGGAGTAAAATTACCAGGGATACAGATACAGCGTGTTAATATCCCTACATCCGACTCGCTTTGCCGCGACTTCGCGCCAGCACGCTTGAGAGTAGTGAGAAACGTTAAACAACTGTTCGCCTTCTCTTTTGTAGATTACTCCGCGATTCAAAAACCATATTCCAATGTGCATCACTTTACAATTTGGCAGACAAATAAGATGAAGATGCAGTTGCCAAAATTTTAAACGCATTTTTCTCAAATCTATTTTTTCAAATGCGGTGGACATTGTAACTGAAAAACTACTTGACCGATCCACCTGAAATTTTGCACACATTTTCGTTAGATATTTCGTGAGGTAACACCGTCGAGATATTTTTCACTTTGTGCTTATTTTTTGTTCAGCAATAATAAATCTGTTGATTTTCACAAAATCTTTACCAAAAATTTTGTATTTTTTACTTTTGAGTGATACCAAAAATTCAAAAATTATTAAAAATAAAAAAACTCGACGTTGTTAAGTCGTGAAACTCATAAGGTAAATAAACTGTTATGAATTTTTTGTTTCGTATGATCCAGTGACGAGTTCTGATGTCTACCGCAAAATACATTTTTTTTAGCTGCCTGTCAAAATTTGTCACCAATGGCTTATTTCTCAATATCTTCGATTGAAGTTTTTTTTAAATATTCTTTGAATTGTACTTAATATGTTTATCTATTTTATTTAACAATAAAATAATTCTACCATAGCTTCGAAAAAAATTCACAAAAATTCACAAAAATGTGCTCGATATGTTGATTTCAAACCATGGTCCTCCCCCCTAAGGCCAGTATTATAATAAAATATTATATGTAAAGGGAGACAGAAAGGTAAATGTCTGGTGTTTCTGAGAGAAAAATTTAAATAAAAGTGAAAAACTGAAAAAAATGAGAATAATGTATACTTCTTCTTAGTTGTTAACCTGATGCACTAATGATTTTGCAAAGTTTCTCCATTTCTCTTTATCTTCGGCCATTCTAACACATTCTGAAAATTGAACGCCATTATTAGCAATAATATTGTCCACGTATTGTGTGAGAGATATACCTCGACTTCTTTTGCCTTCTACATTTCCCTCAATGGTAAGTTTTTCAAGACCATATCTTCGGAGCTCGTATCCAAGATAGATTATATTCATTTGTTCTTCAAGCCACCCATGGTATTCTCAACATTCGTCTCCAGCAGTACATCTCAAATACATCTATAATCTTTTTATCTTTCTCCATAACGGTCCAGTATTATTCCGATGCATAAGTGAAAACTGGAAAAACTAGACTCCCTACCAGGCTCTTTTTTTGTATCGATAGTTATTTCATAGCTTTTTCAAATTTTTGTTAATTTTGCAATAGGGTTTTTTGCAATTACTGAACGGCTCTTTATTTCTTCAATTCATCCCCCCTTGTTACTTAGTAAAGAGCGCAGATATACAAATTTATCTACAACAGCATGATTTTGATTGATATTAGCTCTGTCAATTATCATTATTCTGTTTATTTTAAGACCCATCTTTAAGCTTACTTCTCCAACCCGTTGTTGCAGGTAAGTCAGTTCAACCTCGCAACTAGTGACGGACGATGACTTCTTCCCGCCAATAGTGACGCCATCGTTCCCATTCTCATTAGCTGTCCGCATTATCCATTCACCATACAGTTTGAAGAGAATTGGGCTTAGTATGCAACCTTGTGTCAGGACCTTAGTGACCCTGAAACTTCTGGATAGTTCCCCATTTACTAAGTGTGGAATAATTGTTATTGTACAGGCTTTTATTAGCAGTATCGCCAGTATCAGGTGATTCGGAACATTTCAGACAAATCCTGCCTATTTTATCTGCCCTCTTAACGCCATCTAGATGGTGATAAACAACACTTTTTAATGTGTTTTTTGTGAAATCTCTAATGTTCTGTTTATTAAATATTTTTTCAGAACGGTCCAAGTTTTTTAGCTTAGAAAGAATTTGTAATTATTTAATAAATTATTTCACCAATGGGATCCCTCTTTATTAGTGGTACTTGTAAACTTTGACCATAGCTCTGAAGATGGCTTCGTAAGCCGAAAGCGCTCAGCTAGGAATTAAATATTTTACACACTTCTAACGCTTCTCTTATTCCATTCATATCATTTGTCATACGTGTATAAAGTTCAAACCAAACCTTTTTATCAGTGCGTCCTTAATTTTGACGTCATCTAGGATTTTAAGAATGTCGCGATTCATTGCAAGACTTTTATATGTATAGTATAATTTAATATAAATAATATTTATATACGTATTTGCCAGAATATTCATATTTAACATATTTTAATATAGCCCAGTAAATGAACGGGAAATTCGGCGATACCGTGTAATTTTCAAGGGCAACTCCGAATTGCATGAAAATTTGGATTTAGGTTCTACTTACCCTCCATTTCAAAGTTGAAATTGTTCCGTTGGTTGCTTTTACTTGGGGGTGACAGTCACCCCTTTTCGGGGTGAAAAAACATACGTTCAAGATAAGACCGGAAATGGATAAATTGACTGATTTTAAGCGACTTTTGTTCTATAGAGTTTTTCCTTAAGTCAATACTTTTCGAGTTATTTGCCATTGAAAATGTTGATTTTTCGACAAAAAAAACTACGTTTTCAGACGGTTTTTCGCAAATAACTTAAAAAGTAAATATTTTATCGAAAAAAATGTGCTTAGCAAAAGTGTAGCTTATAAAATACCCAAAAAAATGGTGTATCAGTAAAGTCTATCAATCAAATAAAAACAAAGTTGTAGCTCACGAAAAATACATTCTTATTCGTCTAATTCCAAATCGAATATTTCAAGGTGAAATCACTGAAAAATTAAGCACTTTTGAGGAAAAACTCATTTAAACCTTTTTAAAGTGATTATAAAAAGCTTTGTTTTAATTGATCTGTCAGTCTCACCGGTTTAAAGTGTTTATTTTTGAAAGGGTTATAATTGAGAAAGCTTGAATGGGTCACTAATCACGAGTGTATGCAAATTTTGAACAGCCATATCTTGTCTTACGGAGAAACAAAACAAAACATTTATAATAGCAAAACCTACATTTTTTTACTCTTTAAGATTTTTCTTATCACTAATAATTTTTAAGTTATTTTTAAAAAATAAAATTTTTCAAAATTTTTTTTTTACTATAAAACCAAATGTTTTTGAAATTAAGCACTTCAAACCAATCAAACTTACAGATCATATAAACAATACACAAACAGTTAAAGTAGATGGTAAAGCCAAACGAATAATTTCATTTAGGGTGCTAAATAGAGGGAGGTTTTCACGATTTTTTTCACCAAAAAAAGGGTTAAACTTTTTTTTCAGTGTAACTCGTTTATTTTTGATGCTGTAAACTTTTGTAAAAAACAAATAATAAGATTTTTTTCGATACTTTAAAAATGTTAATAACGTTTTCCCGAAAAACGCTTCTTTCTTCGGTGATTTCGCGTTGAATTATTCGAATTGGAATTAGACGAATAAGAACGTATTTTTCAAGAACTACAACTTTGCTTCTACTCAATTTGTAGACTTTACTGGTACACTATTTTTTTCGTTTTTTTATAGGCTACACTTTTACTAAATATATTTTTTTCGATAAAATATTTTTGCTTTTTGAGTTATTTGGGAAAAACGGTCTGAAAACGTAGTTTTTTTGTTGAAAAATCAACATTTTAAATCGCGAATAACTTAAAAAGTATTGACTTACGTAAAAAACTTTATAGAACAAAAGGTGCTTAAAATAATTCAATTTATCCATTTCCGGCCTTATTTTAAACACGCGTTTTTCACCCCCCGAGAAGGGGTAAATGTCACCCCCCAAGTAAAAGCAACCAACGGCACAAATTCAACTTTGAAGTGGAGGGTAAGTAGAACCTAAATCAAATTTTCATGCAATTCGGAGTTGCCCCTAAAAATTACACTCCAACACGGTCATTTATTGGGCTAATAAAAAAATAAATAAATATATAGAATTTTCACTATACAATGTCGGAAAATAGTAACTTATAATGACAATTTTCATTTTACCCGTTGACATTGTGAAAGTACCTACTGTCACGATCGAATAGTAGTTTTGCGTCAAATTATCTTTATTCGCATAATTAATTGGTTAGCTTTGTTTAGCTTATTGTAAACGTCAACCAATTATACAGCCGTAAGTAGAAGTCGCTTTAGTATGCAACTATTTCAACGAATACATAATTTTCTAAGTTCTATGTATAATAATCACGGACGTTCGTTTTTTCTGTCACTACCAACTTAATGCGTTAGGGAGAATTCGATAAAGTATGACGCACTGAAATAATGGTTTGATTTGAACTATACAAAACATATCAGTCTTTTTCAATTATTAATATTGTGCCATATCCAAATTTTAGAGTATTTATTGGTTTAGATCAACTTTTTTTCTTTTCTGAATTCTTAAGTGTATCGTAAATACGATCTAATAATACATGATGAAACGCACGCGTATATGACAAAAAGGCTTTTTTATTTAGCTATCTATGTAATCGATGTAATAATTGTATGTATTTCGGCAATCTTTACTATTATAAATCATGTAATGAAGGCACTTTTTATCTATTTTGTTTATTCACGTGAAAGAGTTTTATTCTTGGTAGAATAAAACTAAAAAACAGGCAAACAATGATTGATCACTTCATCAGACAATATTATAAAAGCATATCACCGCCCAAGTAATCATTATCAAAATCCTTTGTGTTGCGCTCATGAAGTTTGCGTTGCATATTTTACATTCGAGGGTCCCAGATCTGCATTCAGGTCAACTTCTAGCGAGTCTTGCTCTTTTGATGATGTCGTCCAGAGGCCTTCGATAGAAGAACGGAGCGGAGGAGAGTATAGAGTGCGAGGGACCGTATTGAATAAACTATAGACGCCCTCTGGACAACTTAAATTAGATGAATGAATTTGTCGATGCGAAGGGAGGAACACTGAGAACAGATTTTATGTAGGTGATTATCGAAATGGAAGAGAATCAACTTGTACTCGACTTGGGGAAGTTTATTTAGAACTATGTTAAAGGAGTTTATTTTAGTTTCTATTCTTTGTGATGTCCAAGGGTGAATAAGCCTTAATTAATTATTGAGTGAGGTTGTATGTCCCGAACGTTTTGGATGACAGTTTTACTCGTACAGTAATATCCAGTATACAGTGAGCACGTAAAGGTTGGAATAAATTAATTTTCTCGAGAATGGACGATTTTGGAAAAAAATCCCAAAACAGGTCAATTTTTATTTTAAAATTGCAACTTTTTGGCATATGTATCATACTAGTGACGTCACCCATCTGGGCGTGATGACGTCATCTTAAAAATTTTTAAATGAGAATAGGGGTCGTGTGATAGCTCATTTGAAAGGTAATTTAATTCTCTATTCAGTAATATAAACATTAACATATTTATTTATACAGAGTGTCCAAAAAAAATTTTTTTAATTAAATTTATTTACATAAAAAGAATAATGTGTGTAATTTATTTAACTCACAATACATTTTACTGCTATCAGAAAACAGGAAATAATGTTTATTTGACAAATAAATATTGTTTCTTGCTTAAATTCAATATCAAAGCCGCCACCCACCTTCCTCTGGACAGTTTGAACATTTAGTTCAAGCGAAAAACAATGAATATTTTTCAAATAAACATTTTTTTCTGTTTTCTGAGAGCAGTAAAATGTATTTTGGATTAAATAAATTACATGCATTCTTCTTTTTATGTCAATAAATTAAATTAAAAAAATGTTTTCTTGGACACTCTGTATAAATAATTATGTAAATGTTTATATTACTAAATAGAGAATTAAATTACCTTTCAAATGAGCTATCACACGACCCCTATTCATATTTAAAAAAATCATCGATGACGTCATCACGCCCAGATGGATGACGCCACTAGTATGATATGTATGCCAAAAAGTCGTAATTTAAAAATAAAAATTGACCTGTTTCGGGATTTTTTTCCAAAATTGTTCATTCTCGAGAAAATGAATTTATTCCAACCTTTACGTGCTCACTGTATACTTCGTTACCATTAATTTACTGCTTAAAAGGTTTGAAATCCTTTGAAATTAATAATGCAAGGTTTTTGTTATAGTACAGTAATAGATAATCTGCTACAAGTACGGTACCTATATCATGACTAAGATATCAGCATTAGTTGAAAACGAATTTAGTTACCTTTCCCTCACCTTTTGAATAGGTATACCTACGTATTTATACAATATGGTTACATATTATAGATTGTATATTAAAAAATCTACGAAAAGCTCCGAAATTGAAAAAAAAATATGTTTGGTTTTTTGGCTAGACATTCCGAGCTAGACAGTCGATCAAAATATTATTTTAAGTAAATTTTATAACCTAAATAAATTTCCTATACCTACCATTTAAATTAATATAAAACGGCAAAATATAAAGGGCGCCAAAACGGTACCAGTCACACGCTAAAGCGAACTTCAAAAGATCATACTTATCAGTAGTACCTAATTACACGAGAGCTCTAAAATTATCGATTTGTATCCCGAGTGACACTTTCACAGTTTTAATTATGTCAAAGTGACACGAGGGCAAAACAAATCGATAAATCGAGCTCGAGAGTAATGCGGTAAGATTATTTCATAAAACTATCTTTTTAAATCATTTTAACTAACTAACTTTGATAATATCTTCGCATAACTTTGATATCTTCGCCTCAACATTTGCTAAACCTGTTTCTAGTCGTTCTCTGTGACAAGTTGTAAAACATTAATTGTCATTAATGTCACTGAATGTCTTTTTGCGTAGCAACGAAGGACAATTGACGTAAAATACTTGTTGACGGATCATTTCATAATTATCAAAAATTATCGGGTATAATATCACAAGAGAGTGAGAATAAATTGAAAATAATGCGACAGTTTTTCGAAAATTTGTTGTCTTGCCCAATGACAACAAATTTGAGTAAAAATGAAGCATTATTTTCTTATTTATTCTTACTGTCGTGTGATATTCGTAAGATTATTTTTTAATACGTATATTATGGATATTTTCTTAAATGTGACAGTTGTCAAAACTTGGAAACTGGTTGCCATTAAACAGAAACAATCTACTTAAAAAAATTCTATCGGTAATTTTCTACAGTAGATAATTTTCAGTATAATTTTAATCACACACACACACACACACACATGCTCGTATCAACAACCCCAGCCCCGGGGGACATGTGTGTTCCAATGGAAAATTGGAACCCACATGTCCGAAGATCAAACCGGTCACACCCCGTAATGGAGTGGTACCTATCTGACCCCCAAGCTATACCTCCACCCCTCCCCACCGAAGGACATACCGAATGGGGAGGCGTTGATCTTAACGTTACTTTGGATGCCCTGGGTAATGGGACATCCTTTGTATTACTTCATGTGGTTAAGCCACCTGGTTTTAGGGGTAGCTAGAAGAGCTTTTCTCCCTATTAATGACTAAACTCATTTTTTACTTTACTTTGGACTTGTGTCCTAAAAAAATGTATTCCGGACATCAAGGCACCGATCTAAATCGGTGTCTCGCTGTCCAGACCGTGTGTGCTCGGTCACTCAGCCGGCGAATTGGCAAAATAAATTTTGTTCTCCTCGACGGCTGAGCGCCCGAAAGGTGTGGCCATTAAGCCCACGTCTGTCGGTACGTGACCTCGATGCTCACATTCCGCGGCTATGATCCATTTGACCTACCTGAAGGGTACTTAGTGCCTGAAGGGCGACATTTGTGTTTCGATATCCTGTGGCTATCTCAATTTTTCATTCTTAAGGGTTTCCTCTATATCCAGCTAACTGCTGTCTAGGCCGTCTATGTACCGTTCTTTGGTTTTCGTCGTAATTAGTCAATTCTCTTAATAATCTGCTAGGATGGTTCCTGATATTGTTAAATATTTCATGTGCTCTTTCGTCTATCATTCTCAGGACTTTCTTTTGTTGCGTATGTCCAAATACGTATTTTAATGGGACATATCTAGGTATATTCAGAGCTTCCCTGATCATGTGGTTTTGGATGGTTTGTATTTTTTTCTTGTTGGTATTACACGTGTGTCCCTATGCGGCTGAGGCGTATGTTAGTGTTGGCAAAATTATACAATTTGCCATCCTAATCTTTGTCTTAAATCTCAGTTTACTCTTTCGACCTATTAGCGATGAGAGTTGACTCCTAAGGGCTTTAGCTTTGTTGATTGTTTGTTTTACGTGTTCTGTAAAGGTCAGCCTTTTGTCCAACATTACGCCTAGGTATTTGGCTTGATTTGACCATAATTTTAATCTGATTGGACAGAATTAAACACGTGATCAAATATCTTACTATACGATTGGAAGTTAAAATCATTAAAAAATAATCGGGAGTAATTACACAAGTGCATCAAAATTATCGAGAATGTTGCTTGAAAGCGTGTTGTCTAAAAACTAGTAGTATGCCAAGTAGTGAAGCTTAAAATAAAACAAAACCTCGCAATTTTTACAGAATGGATCGATTTGCTTGAAAATTTGAGAATTAGTAGTGGATAGTCCAAGGATCAAAATCTATATGATGCCGAAAGGCGCTTTTACTATGGGGGTGTTGCCACCCCATATCGGGGGTGGAATTTTTTATTATATTTAAAGTTGGTAAAAACGTCCATTATAATCAAAAAACGTTCTATACATTTTTTTGATAAAATTAAGTTTCCGATTTATTCGCTATTGAAAGTGTTAGTTTTGTTTCGAAAAATCTATGTTTTTAATCGGTTTTCTGATAATAACTCAAAAAGTTTTCGTTTAATCAAAAGAACTATGTTTTAACAAAAATGTACCTTTCAAAAAAATAAACAGAACCGTTTTTTAAATTTCCTTTAAGACCAATAGTAATCGAGCTATGCTTTATTATACAGTGCGGTGGAATAAGTGGTGCCCCCCCCCTATTAACTTGCTTATTTTAAGAATATAAGCAAAACGCTCGGACAGGTCGATTTTTAAACTAACTATAACATATTATAGCATCAACGTTTCGAACTTTACGTGATCCCTCTTCAGGTGACAGGCATAACTTTGATTTTTTTAAACAGGAAAATACATTATGTGACACCTCATTTAAAAGCTCTTAAAATACTGATTTCAAAAATGTATAATACTTTAATCCTGTTTGAGAGCGTAGGCGCAAAATTTTGGTCGAACTCTTTTTAAACGCATTTATTTTTTTCGAATTCTGAGAAAACTAATAAGTATTTTTGAAAAATTTAAACGCAGAATCAAATATTAGACTATTACCGAGGGCTGACAGTCCCTTAGAATTAACAAAAAGTTTCTTTTGAATGATATATTTGAAATTCAAAATCACACTAAATTTTCTCTTTTTTTCACCACTGTGACTTATTAAAATAAACATTATAGGAGTTCTCAGGGACTTTGGACCATCGAGAATACTGTAATATTTCATTCTGCGTTTAAATTTTTCAAAAATATTTATTAGTTTTTTCAGGATTCGAAAAAAATGATTGCATTTAGAAAGAATTCGACCGAAATTTTGCGCCTACGCTCTCAAACAGGATTAAAGTATTATACATTTTTGAAATCAGTATTTTAAGAGCTTTTAAATGAGGTGTCACATGATGTACTTTCCCATTTAAAAAAATCAAAGTTATGCCTGTCATCTGAAGAGGGATCGCGTAAAGTTCGAAACGTTGATGCTATAATATACTATGGTTAGTTTAAAAATCGACCTGTCCAAGCGTTTTGCTTATATTCTTAAAATAAACAAGTTAATAGGGGGGGGGGCAACACTTATTCCACCGCACTGTATGTTAGCTCTTCTCCGTCAAATATGGTAGTTTCAAAGTCAAAAGACGGGAAAACTATGCATTTTTCGAGGATATCTTGTTCTGACTAATATAAATTACCTATTTGAAAATATCTATCTCCAGAAATAAAAAAAGTCTCTAGCTCAAAAAGTAAGTGACTTATAATGAAAAGAATTTCAGTCCCTATTTTTTTCAGTTAAAAAGTAGGGGTCGCAAACTTCTTGAAAATTTCAAGATCTTGTCTTGATTTCAAGTTATTCCTTATAAAATACTCTGCATCGTATATAATGTAAAATGCAACCATCAAATAGAAAATTTTAATAATTTTATACGAGGTATGTCAAAAAATATGAATTTCACTCAAGAGTAAAGTACCTTTATATTTCACAATATCAAAAATTGTTATAACGAAAAGTTGTTTGTAATTAAAAAATATGTTTCAATATTCAACTACGTCCTTCTGATACAAATATTGTGAATAATAATGGCACTTGACTCTTAAGAAAAGTTCATATTTTTATCTTCTTCTCAAGCGCCGTCTCCTAATCGGAGGTTGGATATCATCATCACTATCTTTACTCTATCCACCGCTGCTCTAAAGAGTTCTATAGAACTGCATCCAAACCAGTCCCTTAAATTCTTTAACCATGACACTCTCCTTCTTCCTATACTCCTTCCGCCTCTTATCTTTCCCTGTATTATCAGTCTTAGCATTTCATATCGCGGTCCCCTCATTACGTGTCCCAGATATTGTAACTTTATTATTTTTATTGTGTTTATTATTTCGCATTCTTTACCCATTTCTCGCAGTAATATTTTTATACACCTCGTATAAAATGGAAAAAATTTGATATCTGATGATTGTATCATAGATTTTAGACTAGGTAGATAATTTTATGAAGAATAACTTTTTTTCGTAAAATTGATAATAAAATAGTTACAATAATTGTAATACAATTATGATGGATATCCATAATTTGAGAAAAAATTGAAAAATTTATTTAGATTAGAATAATGTAATTGTATATTAAAACATAGTTTTAAATTTCAAACAACTTTTCATAATAGCATTTTTTGATAGTCTGGAATAAAAAGGTACTTTACTCTTTAAAGAAATTCATATTTTTGACATAACTCGTATAAAATTGATAAAATTTGATATCTGGTGGTTGAGTTTTAGATTTTTGATTATCCAGAGTATTTTATAAAGAATAACTTTTTTTCGTAAAATTGATAATAAAAAAGTTTTCCATGTGGTTCCTAGCTACGCAAACATTCTGTATAAGAGCTTCTGTATAAGAATTTTCAAATTGTAATGCCATATTCGGATTCAGCATAACCAAAAACAAAATAGAAACATATTTGATCAAAGTAAAATGATGAATTCAACTATATTTTTAAAATTATTTATACAAAACAATTGTTATTGTTTAAACAATTAATAAACAATTCGCGGTCAAATCTGCAAGTAGAACTTTTTACTTTAACATGTATGTTATAAACTAACAAAAAAAGTTTTAAAAAAATATAAGCTTGTTTGAATTATTCCGAAACAATGCATGTTTTCGTTCTAATTGCACTCCCCTATAATAGATTCTAGAATTTTGACTGGCTTAGAATAATTAGTTTTTAAAAAACATGACAGTGCAATTTTAGATTTATACTATATTTCTACAATAATTATCGGGTATAATATCACAAGAGAGTGAGAATAAATTGACAATAATGCGACAGTTATTTTCGACACTGGTCGAGTGGCTATTGCCCAATGACAACAAATTTGAGAAAAAATGAAGCATTATTTTCTTATATATTATTATGGTCCTGTGATATTTGTAAGATTATTTTTTAATACTTACATATAAAATTCAAGTCTTTATATAAAATCAGTCAGTGACATTGATCCCAAATAATGTGACACACATTTTTCTACTTGTCAAAGTGAAAAGCACAGTTTAGCAAATATTTAGATGAAGATATTAATAAAATATTAGTTAATTTATTTATAAATACAGTTTTATTCATGAAATAATCTTACCGAAGTAAATCGAGCGCTTAAATTTGCCTTCTCGTGTTCTTCTCGTGACAATTTGGCATTAGATGCAGAACTTAAAGTATACCTATTATGGATATTTTCTTAAATGTGACAGTTATCAAAACTAGGAAACTGGTTGCAATTAAACAGAAACAATCTACTTAAAAAAATTCTCAGTAGTAATTGCACAAGAGCTCTAAAATTCTATATTAATTTTAGAGATCGAGTGCAATTTGTTGCGATTATTTCATGAATAAACCTGTTCAAAACCAAAATTTTATTGTAATTTATTTATGTAAGTACAAATTAGTACAATTAAACACACAGTTGTTATAAATATTTTACGGTTGAAAGTCATCACTTTTATAATTTTTAAAACGTTAATTGTCATTAATGTCACTGAACGTATTTTTTCATAGCAACGAAGGGCATCTGTAATATACTTGACGACGGGAAATTATCAAAAATTATCAGTCTAATTTATATTTCTGTAGCTTTCTATTGGTCAGAATCTCCTATGAATTAAATAATCACTGAAATAATAATCTGATTGGACAGAATCAAACACGTGATTAAAAATCTTACTATATGATTGGAAGTTAAAATCTTTAAAAAATAATCGGGTGTAATTACACAAGTGCATCAAAATTGTTAATAATTTTGCTTTAAAGTGTATCTCTTAAAAAAAACTACTTTCATATTTTGGCGAAAGAGCCCGACTCCGAAGGAGTATGAAGAGAAGACAAGCGCGTGTAAAAAAAGGCATAGAGAATTAATAATCATGAACAAAGAAGGTATTCGACTGTATAGTTGTTAAGCTACTATCTATATTTATTAAGGTAATTTAAGTTAACACCTGTTTTCATTTAGATACAATTTACGCCGTCTCTGAGCAACTTAATATTGCGTCAGGCGTCAGGTACTAATATATTGTTCCTTAACCTGCGGTAGTAATACCAGTTGTGATTAATCACATTGTACGCGATATTTATGGTCCATACTCTAACTAATCTTCTATACAGCTATACCGGTAAACTTGTAATGAAATAAAAGACAGAATTCAAAAGTAAATGATTTGTGTACGGTGTGCCGTCTATACATAGAAAGTTTCCATAAATATGACAACATTTTTACGATATCCATTTACAATTAAATCCCAGATTTGCCGATATTCCGTTTAAGTTTATGGTCTAGCCAGCTCGTATACATTGTAGTATAAAAGTATAATCCACTTTTATATCCCGCGGCCTTCCTAAATTATCTACTGAGAAAGTCTACTTAGAACCATTGAGACAGAGGCGTAATGAGTTTTTTTTAAATTCTACTGCCTATGTTTAGCTAAAGAAATTTAAAGCTGAAGAAATACCTACGTACAACAAACTTGTGAAAATATATGAAAAGGAATCGGAAGAGTTATTGTAAAAGGCTGAATTTAACATGGCCACAACCGCAAGAAAACGGTAGTTAATATGGTTATAAGACCAAAAAAATCTACGTAACTATACTAAATTTACATTTAAGATGCAGTAGAAATAAACAAACCAAGACACGTTAAATGCTACTAGGAGCACTCCCGGATCATAATTTAGATCAGAACATTAAGAGCAAAACAATCTACGTAACTATACTAAATTTACATTCAAGATGCAGTAGAAATAAACAAACCAAGACACGTCAAATGCTACTAGGAGCACTCCCGAATCGTAATTTAAAATATATATACATTAGTAGTATTTAACGTGTCTTTTTTTTGTTTATTTCTACTGCATCTTGGTTGTAAATTTAGTATAGATTCTGTTTTCTGTGGTCATATTATGTGTGTGTGTGCCACTGATATATTCAATACGAAAGTGATGGTTAACTAACTAAACTAATTGTTTAATTGAGTTGTAATTTTACAACTCAAATTTACTTGGCAAATTTGAGTTGGTATGCCATACGCCCGCCACTCGTAGCCCATTGATATTTTTAATTTATTTTATATAACCACGTTTCTTCTTCACCTTTTAAAGACCGATGTCACATTATCCGTTTTGACCGGATGCGGTGGAAACGCATGCGTTTCCAATGCAACCGGACCGATCTGTCACACTATGCGTTTTCACCGGATGCGGTGGAACCGCATCCGTATCCAACGCAACCGGACTGACCTGTCACACTATGCGTTTAGTCTCTTGCAGTTTGTAAGCGTGTAACGATGTCTCGAAATATTTTGAAAAATAAATTGTTAGCAATTTCTGTATTGGAAGCGGAGGAAATCTTACAGAGGGAATTAGGGAGTTGGTGGAAATCTTACAACCTCACATATCGAAAGAAAATATGTACTGTTATATTTCTATTTGATATGAAAATTAAATTTTGATAATTATAAACAGAATTCAATTTAATATAAAATATTTTCAATTTTCTCAACCACGGGCATATAAATTTAGAACAACCTGTATACAACAAATTGTTATATTTAATTTTAAGAAGTGATTAAATAAGACTCAAGTGAAATCGATAATAGGCCATTATCGTTGTTCGCGGAAGGATCGGTCATTAGCCGATGCTAAATAAGACTAAGTGGAAATAGAGAATAGGTCATTAAAATTTTTATATAGTAGAAAGTAATTTTAGAATGGGAATTAACTATTTTCTTTGAAATCCATTAAGCATATTTAGAAAGTTTAAAAATTGGTTTTTGAGGAATACTGCGAATGAGAGTTGGTGGTGGAAGTTTGATTTGTGAATCTGGAAGGAATATTTAGAAAGTAGGGGAATGGATGAGAAAGAGAGATCAGAATGTTTTGAGCTGTCGAGAAGTGAAGTCGAGTAGTAGACGGTAGTGTACGGAGAGTGAGAAAGCCGGTGTAGTTCCGTGAGTGTGGATTATCTATCGTAGAACGAGAGGTAGGCCAGGTTGAGAGTAAAAGAACCTCCTTGAGCCAAGAGTTCCCGGTAGCTGATTGCAGTTTCGAAAAAGGTAGAACACAGCATCACGACAGAAGCAGGAAACGAGAGCTATACGAGCTAGTTTCAGAGGAGAACATTACTGGAAGCCAGGACGAGGTTTTGATTGCAGCCAAGGATAGCAGGAAACGGGTTTTGTGTGAAGACATTCTCAGTGCACCAGAAAAAGGTCAGTCTCATTTGTTTGGACATGAATGTATGGGTTTTTCGTATTAAATACCACATTTAAAATTGAAGAAACATAATCAATAATATCAGAAAAGCTTCATCAAACTTAAATAGAATTGTTGCTAATAAATCATAATAGTTAAATGTTAATAAAAACTTTCAATTGGAAACAAAAAGGAAATAAGATTCCCATGTGTAAATGTTATGTTTAAGAATAATAAGATATAGCAAATATTAAGCAGTGATTGCCATTTAAATAAAATAAACAATATTTTGATTACAATTGTAACCCATATGTGTTATTATTTTACTCTTTTCTTTCCTATCCCGATTAGGAACCATTAAGAAATACTTAGAAGCCACGTATGTAAGTACTTAATTTTATAAAAAGCCCTGAGATTGAAAACACATTGATATGTGATCTGGTAAATTAATTAGATTAGTATTAAAGCATTGATTAAATTAAATGACATATAAAAATATTATCTCATATCAATAATCAAGATCACAACAGTACTTAATTTAGAAACTCCATAAGTGCAGAGGAAAGATTGACAATGCCACTCAGATACGTAGAAATCAGTCGATATACATCTTGTCTACTTAAGTTAGACACATATGGGAAACTTCTTTAATATTAATTTTACGAAAAAGAAGTTTGAAAAAATTGAAAACTATTACATATTATGAAAAGTTGTTTGAAATTTCATGTCTTAGTATGTGACTAAAGTAACTCATTTTTATTTCCTTCATAGTGTTGAATATTTCCTTTTCTTTTTTCATCTTTGTTAATGTTTTCCTGTTTGTTACGTGTTGTGCCCATGATATTTTCCACATTTTTCGATAACACCTCATCGTAACCTCTCAATATTCTAGTTCTAATTTCGACACACAGTTTTCCATTAAATTAATTTTATTGAAAGCGCTTTTGACTTCTGGTCATCTCAATGCATCGTTGTATTTCAAGGCTGCGGTGCCATTGTTCATTTAGCTCACATCCCAAATAATTGTATCAGGGTACTTTCTCCTATGGTTTTTTAATTAAGTTAGATTGTTTCGTCTTCAATTTTGTTCTTACTGACAATCATGATTTTTTTGTGTTCAAAGCCATTCCGTACCTCAGACAGATAAGAAGTATTAGCAATTCTTTCGGAATTTTCCCGGTATCTATAGTAAAGGACATCACACACATCTTATGGAAAATATAATGTCACTCAAATTCAATAAAATTTATACGATTAGATTCGTTTTAATATAACGATCAATTCTTATCATTGCGCCAACTCTTAATTATGATTAATTACGGCGCAAATTGCAATTAAAGTTTATCGAAATCACATTTTTGGAGTCCATAAAATGTTAGTTTACAATCATTATTGCTCTGAGTGCTATTCATAACAGCTTAAATCCCGCTGGGCCTAAGCGGATTAGTGAAACTAATCCGCTGATTTATGGAGTACCGAAAATCTGGGTATTTTAAAATATTTTTTCTCTCTCTAACTTATGTACCTACCCATTTGATTTCAGATTTATTTATATCAATTTCTGCTCTTATTTTTGAAAATAGAGAGTTGGCGCAATGATAAGATTTGATCGTTAATTTAAAACGAATCTATTGGTATAAATTTTATTGAATTTGAGTGACATTATATTTTCCATAAGATGTGTGCGATGTCCTTTCGGTGAATAATTCTACTAGCCTGTCTATGTACGTAGTTCTCTGTTAGTAAATTTCTGTAGGTATTTCATTTCATAAAGGATTTTTCAAAAACAAAAGGACTATAATCAAAATATGCAAATCAGGCTACCTTGAATACCGTGATTCGTAAAAGGGTTGGAATTTTGGAATTCACCATCTTAGTAATAGCTGGGAATTATGAGGGACAATATGATAAGACAATGGCCCCGGATGGTTATGTAAAGATTTAATACAATTTGTGATTTAGTTTTCATTGAAAGTTCAATACTTATTGTACCTGTTTTCATAGAAAGTTTTCTGAGAATAGATATTTTTGACCTCTCGGTATGCGGTATTATTAATACACAAGTTTTAAGATAACTGTTTTTTCCTTTCACGCTTTGCATTCTTGTCACTATATTCTTTTGCACTTTTATCCCTGCTGGCTTCTCCTGAATGAAAGTAATATCGGTGTCGAAAATTTTCACTATATTATTACTACAGCTGACTTTGAACCGCACAGTCTGACTGCTTTCATAAGAATGCTTGTGTTGTCGATGCATTTCGGTCTTCTGGTCTTTGGGTGTCGCCTCAGGTAGTTGCGGCGATGTCCGGTAGATGCGGCAAGAACGCATAGTGTAACAAGCCTCATTTAAAGACGTGAGTTGTCATCATCAATATCAAACCGGAGCGTTTCCACCGCATCCGTTTCCAACGCAACCGGACCGATCTGTCACACTATGCGTTTTGACCGGATGCGGCGGAAACGCATCCGGTCAAAACGCATAATCTGACATCGGCCTAACGGTCCTTGATTGTCCACTTCATGACGTAAGCCTCCTTATTGCTTTACGATATTAATATCTCCCTTGCTACCTTTCTACCTGGTGCCATTGGCTTCCCGCCTTTTCTTTAACATCCATCCAGCAATCTTTTTGGGGGTCGAGCTACATCTGTCGTATATTACCTAGATCTCCATTGTACCATGAGTTTAGTTTACCTGGTATCGTCCTGTCTGGCAACATATCCTACACAAGACTACTTCAATGAAGAAACGCGTTATATTACTAAAACCATGTTTAATTTGATTCACCAAAGCTTAAGAGCTTAAGGAAATTAACCCGAGTACGATCCTGGCAATCTGGTCGATTGACGGTAGAATGACAATAAATTCACTTTTTGATGGTCGACACAGATGGGTTCAATTCATTTTAGACTCTTTATGAAGATACTTGGAGTATAGAAAGTTGATTTTATTATTATTCAGAGTGAACCGGCGCGCGGCACTTTTGAAGAATTTTCGATTAGTGGGAATAGCTGACCATGTATGTGTATAGTATGTACTTATTTATATCAACTACATTAATTCAGAATATAACGGTAGCATTAGATAAAAACGTACATTAGCGAGTTCCTATTTACAGTGGGAAAAAGAGAATTTACACGAAAGACAAGGAAAAAATTATAGCACAATAGTGAACTGACTGTGCTCTATAAAAGTGAAAACTGAACATTTTTGGAAAAACATAAGAGCAGAATAAATGCAATACAGATGAAAAACCTGAGACGGATAGTAGGAAAGACAAAATGGGATAGATTAAGCAACTATTAGGAGAATGACTAACCAAGAACCAATAATGCTGATGAGAGTGCAATCCCACAGAATTACAAGAAAAGTCCACGAAACAAAAAAAATATCGTAAAAAGAAAAAGAGGCAGACCAAGAAAAAAATGGATACAGCAAGTACACTCAAAAAAATTTAGTTCGTAATATTGATTAACAGTGATTACTGAATAGTATTTCGTTGTCACAACAATTTAATTTGTTGTTTCAACGAACCTTTAGACATTGACGAATGTATTTGGTTATTGTCACAATGATTGAATAATAATTGTGAGAATAACTAGAGTACATTAATCAATAACACTCAATTTATTCAGCCAATAACTTAGTTTCGTATATTTAATAAATACCTACTGTTAATTCTGGCAGCAACTCACGTTCTTGATTTCGTAGATGACAAGATGGTTTATCGTGACAACATACAGATTTCATTAAAACAATGTACAAATGTTGTTAATATAGAGTAATATATGATTATTGAATAGATGTAAATTGATTGTTGTGACAACGATTGCATTAATCAATCTACTACTGCATTTAATACCGACAATCAATGCGTTTATTGTGACAATAATCGTAGTTGTTGAGACAATAAATGTTTTGCTTGACCATTTGAAAGTTAACGGCTTTTCCTTATCGTGATACCCCTAGCTTCTCTGTGTTACCGAAGTGCCGAATAATAAATGCATTTCTTTTTCAAGTGTAGTCCGTAGTATTTAGAAGGAAGTTTTTGTGTGTCTATTATCGTGAAATTTCGGTCGAATTCTTTTTAAATGTATTAATTTTTTTCGAATCCTGAGAAAACTAATTATTATTTTTGAAAATTTAAATGCAAAATAAAATATTACAGTATTATCGAGGGTCTGAA
Organism: Diabrotica virgifera virgifera; assembly: GCF_917563875.1. Taxonomy (NCBI): domain Eukaryota; kingdom Metazoa; phylum Arthropoda; class Insecta; order Coleoptera; family Chrysomelidae; genus Diabrotica; species Diabrotica virgifera. The sequence continues at coordinate 88,289,657 of NC_065447.1, read as the reverse complement.
GTCCCGGAAAACCTCTATAATGATTATTTTAATAAGTCACAGGGGTGAAAAAGAAAATTTAGTATGATATTTTAGTAACTTTTTGTTTATTCTAAGGGACTTTTTGCCCTCGGTAATGATGTAATACTTTATTCTGCGTTTAAATTTTTCAAAAATACTTATTAGTTTTCTCAGAATTCCAAAAAAAATGAATGCGTTTAAAAAGAATTCGATCGAAATTTTGCACCTGCGCTCTCAAAAAGGAATAAAGTGTAATACATTTTTGGAATCACTATTTCAAACGCTTTTAAATAAGCTGTCACATGACGTACTTTCCCATTAAAAAAAAATCAAAGTTAGGCCGCGCCTGTCACCTGAAGAGGGATCGTGTAAAGTTCGAAACATTGATGTTTAATGTACTTTGATTATTTTAAAAATCGACCTGTCCGAGCGTTTTGCTTATGTGCTAAAAATAAATAAGTTAATAAGAGGGCGGTGGGAGTGTAACACTTATTCCAGTACACTGTATAAGTGAAATCATATGAAAAATCACACAGTGTAAAGTCCTTTAGGTTAAGGACAAAAAAGGGGGATTTAAAAAATTATTATTAATCAATTAATATCATACATTGGGCTATTGAATTCAGTAATTGTTAATATAAAATACGTTCATAGTAGGAATGAACGAAACTGATTGTAAGAATGAATAGAATTGATTGTAAGAAAAACCGTATTTATTGTATGAATGAACGGAATTAATTGTAACAATAAACGGAAATAATTCTAGAAATAAACGAAATACGTTAGGAGAAATAACACTGTTATTGACACAACGAATAGTCTTCGTCGGTCAATTAACGACGTTGTTGTTTCAATAAATAGTGTTCGTTGACTCAGTGAACAGAGTTCGTAATATCAATAAATAGTGTTCGTTGACTCAGTGAACAGAGTTCGTAATACCAATAAAGTGATATTATGGTATACATAATGAATGTTCATCCATTCAATAAACGTAATACATTGGCTCAACGAACGAAATCATTGGCTCAACGAACATCGTTTTGTTGTCCCAATAAAACCAAGAATTGGACAAATTTTAAGTAATGCGTTTGTTGTCTGAATTAACATTTTTATTGATATTACGTACCTTTTTCGTTGAGTGTAGTAGAGGCGGGAATAGTTAAACAAAAATAACTCCAGAAACTAAAAATAATGGCGCGAAATAGAAATTAATGGAAGAGATGGGTGAATGGAAATCAAAACAGCTAGTTTTGATCGGACCTCCCTTTGACAGGGTAAAAGGAAGGGAAGAAAGAAAAAAATGAAGTATTAAGAGTGGTATCAAAAGCGAATGAAAATATCAATCAAAAACGAATATCAATGAAAACCATTACAAAGCAAGCATATTTATCAAAGACTTACCTAATTGGTCAGTTTCAAAAAACGAAATGTATATTATTATTATCGGAGCCTGGCTCTCTTGTTTTGTTTGCCACATTGTCACACAAAGGCACTTCTAGTTTTTCTACCAGTCAATCCGTCATATATCGAGAAAATCGGCCGCAGGTTTGAATAGATATTGAATAGGTAGGTAAGTAGGTACCATCAACGGGTTTTTTTACTAAAAGAACTTCTCATATCTATTAGTTAGATCGCTAGCACAAGGCGTTGCAGTCATTCAGATATAATACCTAAGCGATTTAGAATATAATATTTCAATTTTTTTATGTCGGAGCCATGTTTTATGTGGAAAACCAAAATATCGGAAAGGAAAATAAAAAAAATATGTAGTGGATGTGCTGAGATATGAAATAAGGAAGTCATAATACTTACAATTTGGAGGAATTGTATTATATCGTGTACATCACTTTCCCACACCGGCGGAAACCAGAGCGGGGGACGAGGGTAGTTATCAGGGGTCATAGTCGCGGTTTTTATACTAGAGATTCTGCTATTGACATAGGTACTTGAAAAAATCTAGGAAAGAAATTTGAGCATAAAAAACGTTGTGGCGAACGAAGTTCAAGACAAAATAAAGGAGAATAGAAAATTATGTTGTATAGAGAGTGGCAAGAATATTCGTGGGATACAGATAAGGATCTTTCTAATTGACTTGGGTTTATCGATCACGTGACTTTCCACTGCCGCCAATTAGATAAACGTCGTGGTTTAGATAGAGAAGCATAGATACCCTGTTTAGTCAATTTTCTCTGTCGTATTGGGGGAACAATTTTAGATTACAAAGCGCAGTCTAGGTACCTGTTATATGGGCCATTCCACGAACATACGCCTGTTTTTGGATTACTTCGACAACGAATATTTTACTGTGCAACATAAGAAGTACGAAAGTAAATGGCGCTAATAATTATTCCAATAAACAACAATGTAATTTGCAATTTACTTTCGTTCTTCTTATTTTGCACAGTAAAATATTCCTTGTCGAAGTAATCCAAAACAGGCGTATGTTCGTGGAATAGGGTATAGGTACCTATATGTCTATGGATTATTTTTCCACCTAAGCTAACCTAATTGCTATTTTCCAAAGCTGTTTTCTTAATGCTGTTTAAGTGAAATAATCAGTTTTGCAAGTAGGTACTCACATGCTCTTCAAATTCAACCAAACATTATTTCGATTTATATAGGTACCTACCTACCCGGTAGCTTTTATATAAGTACCTAGGTACACATCGTAATCAACAACCACGCATATACCTAATAGACCAGGACGCATCCCAAAAAATATTAGTTCATTTGGATGTTGAGAGGTGACTCATATTTTTTTGCAGAAATTGCTTGAAAATAACTCATATAATAAGTAATACATAGGTACTCTGTCCTTTGAAATAACACTTTTCTTAACAAAAACTTTCTTTGTTCATGTAGGTATGTTAACTTAGAGAATAAAAGTTTATTATTTTTAAACATATGCAATTGTTTAAACAATATTTCACAAAAAATAATCAAATTAGTTTGATTTTTGTGGAATTAAATATAGAGTACGAAAATAATATATTAGATAAAGATTGGAAGAAATTTTGGTGGAAATCAACTTGTGTGAATCGAACACCGCTGTCCTGCGCGGAGCACCAAAAATTAATGTTTATTTAAAAAAATTCCTGACGCCGTGGTAGTTAACCGATTTTAATTTTGCAAATTGCAAATGAAAGGTACAGTATTCTTCTACTTGCAAAAAAATTAACTTGCTGTCTTCTTTATTTTCAGTCCTGCAACATTTTGAAAAAATGAATTTTTTTGCGAAAGCAGGATTGCAAAATTTATTTTGCAAAATCTATTTAACCATTATAAAACCGATCTTAATGAAATTTACAGTAGAGGAAAGGCACCAAATTTGAGACAGGCCCCTAATTTGAGACACCGTCGTATATTTGTGTACGATGGGTTGACATCTAGTGAAAATATTGAAAACTGATCATTCTGTGAAGTTAGTAGTAGATCTGCTTTTAGTTGGCGCTTAGAAGTGACCGTTGTTGTTTTGTCGACGTTAATTTGATTTACACCATACACAAAGTTTTTCAGAATTTATAAAAACTTACAATACATCAAGGTAAGATGATTACATTTACTCCAGTTATTTTTTTTTGGTACTTTAATATTAGTTAATACATTTTATGCAAATTAAATGGTAATTGTGTGGCATACATAACCAACAAAAATTCTTTTTATTTTTAACGGAAAAATCCTAATTTGAGACACCTGTAGGTTCCAAATTTAAGAGTGTCTCAAATTAGGACCCCGTGTAAAATTTTTATTTTTATGTATTTTTTTGTTTGTAGATGCCGCCAAAAAATAAAAAATGGAATGCAAATGCTAAGATACGGACTGTAAATACAGTAAGAAATAGAGAGATGGGCTATTTGAAGGCCTCAAAAGTTTTTGGAGTACCAAAAGGTACCTTAGAACGATATGTGAAATAAGACAAGACTCCAGAAGAACTCGTCGGGATATCAATTGGCCGCCGACCTATTCTTCCTTTGGAATTAGAAAATGAGTTGGTTGAGTATGCTCTAACTATGGAGCAACGTTATTTCGGGCTAAGAGCGCGTAATATAAAACGACTGGCATTTCAACTTGCAATACGAAACTCAATACCACATCCATTTAGCGGAGTCAAAAAATCATCCGGAAAGAAATGGTTGAGACTCTTTCTGAAAAGGCATCCGACGCTTTCTATGCGTATTCCTCAGGGAATGTCATCTGCTCGAGTAAAATCGTTTACTCATGAAAATGTATCCAAGTTCTTTGACCTGTATGAACCAGAATATCTTAAGCTTACTAACCCTGCACAACGTATATATTCAATGTAGACGAAACAGGTAATACAATTGTTCAGCACAAACATAGCAAAGTCATTTTTTTGAGAGGGAAGAAGCAGGTTTCGTCACTTACTTCAGCAGAAAGGGGCAAGCTGATTACTGTTATTTCATGTATGAATGCTGCAGGAGTTTTCGTACCACCATTATTAATCTTCCGTAGAAAAAATATGAAAACAGAGAGTTGATGCCAGTGGCGGCTCGTGATTACTAAAAGAGGCGGTGCACAAATAGATAAATTTACCATAGGTAAATTTACCCTTAACACAACTTAATACGTAAATTTACCGGGTACTGGATGAAAAAGGATTTTTTTTCTCGTTTTTTGACACAGTATCTTGAAAATTGATATTTATGTATAATTAGATGATTGCATGGATAAAGAATTATGAAAATAAGGCAAGGCATAATATTTATTTTATCGTAAATATGCACTAAATCAATGATACCATGTCTTGCCCATGTAGAATCGCTCCCAAACAAAACACACAAGAAACAGAAAAATGCATTTTTTTTATCACATCCACAAATCCGGCAATTTTTTGAATATATATTTATTTAAAATCTTTGCACAGCCTTCAAAATTTGAAGAGCTAGAAGAAATTTCAAATCAACGTTAAAAAGTTATAATAGATACGCAAAAACCATTCTAACGCACATTCTAACACTAGAAAAGTCACATTCTAAAACACACTCGAGCCAAAGTTTGTCTGGCTCGGAATCTCATAAGCCCCGGCGTCCGTTGTAAGCTGACCGCGTCTACCTTTTCCTATGCTTTTGAAGTCAAATCTCGAGCCATACGGAATGGTGCTCGGGCAGAGTAACTCACAGGAATTATTTGTTTTTTCGTGGATATTAAATTACATAATGATAAATAATCTATGTAGATAATGCATTGATATCTATTAAAAAAAGCATAGTAAAAATAATATTATTTTTATTGTTCAATCTGTTTTCCTGTAAGTATATTTTTCAGAGCCAGTGCCATGGCTCGGTGGCCCCTTAGGACCAGCCGCCACTGGTTGATGCTAGGAGCTCCCACTGGAGCAGTCGCAGAATGCCATGTGTCAGGTTGGGTACAGGCCGATATTTTCACTAGATGGCTACAACACTTCATAAAATTCACTAAACCTTCAGCTGCAGACCCTGTTCTTCTCGTCCTTGATGGCCACTATTCTCATACGAGAAACGTTGCTCTAATAGATTTGGCCAAACAGAATCATGTGACGATTATTTGCCTCCCACCACATTCTACACATAAAATACAACCGTTGGATGTTGCTTTTATATGGCACCGCTGAAAACTTACTACGCACAAGAAATAGAAAACTGGCTTAGAGAAAATCAGTTGAGTGTTGTGTCGCCTTATGCCATTGCCAGTATTTTTTGTAAAGCGTATAACAAAGCTGCGACGATGGAAATATCTTGCAATGGTTTCCGAAAAACTGGACTGGTCCCTATTTGTCGCCATATTTTTAGGGACTTTGAATTTGGAATTCAAGAGCACTTGGAAACACAAAACGAAAGGGACGAACAAATAATAGAACCAAACCATGAACAACCAAATCATCCAATGCGTGAACATAGAACTCCTAGTCCACCACTACCTCATCAACAACTTGTGTCTCCGAAAGACATCTGTCCGATCCCTACATACAAGAGAGACACCACTAAAAAGCCACATGCCAGATCAGGAAAGGCTTCAGTAATTACTCTAACACCCTACAAAGAAGAATTAGAGCAAAGTTTGTCGGAAATTTTCCGACGATAAATATGGAGAACGATGGGCAAAGTGTTACCAATGTGGCAGGGGGACACATGAAGACTGTGGAGAAATAAAGTCCAGCACATTTATTTGTCTTTTCTGTGAAGGAAAGGGCTTTTTTGAATAGTATCTCAAATTGGGGTACCTGTCTCAAATTTGGATACCTGGCTATCCAAAATTAGGCAACCTTTTATTTTTAATATTAAATGTGACAAAAAAATTAAATGTATTTTTTTGCAAAAATATGTCTTATTCGCTTTATTTATTTTTTGTTGTGTTGTAGAAACACTAAATTTAGGTGTTCGATATAAATGTTTTAAAAACTTTTGAATATTCTGTTTTATATTTGTTTTTCAAAAAAAGTGTCTCAAATTTGGTGCCTTTCCTCTATTGTTTTATTATATCATAAAGTTTCTCGGGGTAAAATATGAAGTTCCTAAATGGAGCATAATAAATGGTTGAAAAACGTAAAATGCGAATATGTACCTACTTGTTTTTTATGTTTTTTTTTTCGCAATTACTGCTATTTTGCAACAAGGGTGACAATTTTTAAAATTTTTAACCAATCCTGTATTGTAGGAAATTTAATTACGCAACTTTTATGTCAGTGCAAATTTTCTCGCAAGTGAATACTTTTAAAGTTATAATAAAAAAAACCAAGAAAAAAATCGAATTTTTCCTTCATTTTTTGACATTTTGATTATTTAAGCAATGTTTCGGACCTTTTTGAGTGGGAGGATAACTCAGTTATTATTATATGAGTTAATTCCAAACAATTTTTGCAAAAAAATATGAGTCACCTCTCAACGTCCATCTCAAAACAAATGCAAGACTATAGGGCAAGATTTGATAATTTCATTTGTTTGATTTTGAATCTAGTTTCGATTTATTATACGTTTATTGGATTTGCGTAGGTATATACCTCTACTGCAACATTTATTTATATTGCTAAACGGTTTGGCACTGATCGGACATATTTTCGTTTCGCCATTGTGCCGAAACCCAGCAAACAATATTATTATCCCACCTGTCAGCGAGAGGGCAGACAACAAAAGCGAAGTCATCCGTCACAATCGGAATGACCAATGGACGGGAGTGCGGTGGAGCGCTGGCCAATGGTGTACGCCTTGCGCGTGGGAGACGTCACAATCAGTTCCGCGACAATCACTCTTGAAACAATGCCCATTTTCAGACTGAGAGAACGTGCCGCTCGGTTGCGACGGATTACGATAACACGACGGCGACGGTGAAGTATGGGTGTAGGAAATCGACCGGCCTTGCTATTGTTCGGCGTTTGGCGCGCGCCGATCCTGCAACCGGCCTACACTGGAGTCAATTTCGTAAGGTAAAGCCTACCGGAACTACCGGTAAACTTAACGATAGTAAAATATATATCCATCTAATCTGCTTAATTTATATTTTCTGACAACGTTTGTAACGTCAAGTAAAGCTAAAACACAGCGCCGGATTAACCATTAGGCGGACTAGGCGGCCGCCTAGGGCCCGCGTCCCGCTCAAATGCATTAATTAATATTGAATTATTTAAGTAGTAATATATCAAAAAATATAAAATGCTAAATAAATCATATAGGGCTAACGGAGACAAAGAAAAAAGAAAATAGTTAATTTATTATTCCAAATCAAACACAGTTTTTTGTTTGTTTTCTGTTAAATATATCAGGAAAATACAACCGACTTAGGCCAAAATTAAGCAGTTATCTCCAACGGCATTTTATATTCCATGTTCTAATCATTCCCTTAATTTGGTAATCAATTTTGCAAGCAAATTTTGCTTAGAAGCTGTCAAATATTATGGTATGGTTCAAGAAATATTCGTTTTTTTTTTAGTTCTAACCACCGCACCGATGGGTCTTATAGTCCATTCACTCACGGTAGAATATTGTAAAAGCTCCGGATTTTAAAGAAGAGCTTGGATTGACATGTTTGGTATACACATAGCTAACATAAAGAAAAAAGTGATATTGTGCCCATGTGTGCTTTTGCTCTGAGTCCACTTCTTCTCGGGGGTGAAAAAATATGCAGTCAAAATACGTCTGGAAGTGGATATACTGACTAATTCTAAGCAACTTTTGTTTATATAGAGTTTTTAGCCAAGTCAATAATTGTTCGAGTTATTTGCGAGTGAATATGTTCATTTTTCAACAAAAAAAAAACGTTTTTAGACGGTTTTTCTCAAATAACTCAAAAAGTAAGTATTTTATCGTATGGTTAATTTTGATATGTAGGTACTTTAAACTTTTTTTTTAACAAAAATAAAGTTCTTCCATTTTTAGTTATTTCACGTTGAAATATTTGATTTGGAATTTGTCGAATAAGAATCAACTTTATATAAGAATACACCATTTTTTTGTACACCATTTTTTTAATCTTTGTATAGGTATGCTATATTTTTCAAAAGAATATTTTTTCGATAAAATTCTTAATTTTTGAGTTATTTGCGAAAAACCGTCTAAAACGTGTTTTTTTTTCGTTAAAAAATGAACAAATTCACTTGCAAATAACTCACAAAGTATTGACTTAGTGAAAAAACTCTATATGTATAACAAAATTTACTAGAATTAATCGGTTTATCCATTTCCGCACTTATTTTGAACGTATGTTTTTTCACCCCCTAAGAGGTGGTACTCACCCCCAGGGCAAATTCACACATCGGCACAATATCACTTTTTTCTTTGGCATGTTAGCTATTGGCATGTGCTGCATGCCAAATTTCATGTCGAGCCAAGTGGTTCTTCGATTCGGAGTAAAAACCATGAGTAAAAGGACTATTATTATACTGAAAGTTGTTGCGAAATGTCAGGACTTGTTTACTGGTAGGTATAGATGGTCAGCTAGATTTGATGTTGTTAAAGCTGTACAAATGTTATATGTATAGGAAAATGAATAAGTATTAAATAGCTCTTTTAACCACTAGGTATGTGGTCCAAAACTTCATAACATTTTAGTGCTGCTGGTAAACATTAGAAGTAGAAGATCCAACTATAAATTTATCAGAAGCAGTTATTTTACTTAAATATTTAACAAAAGTAACAGAAGTAAAGAAAAAAAAATCATCTTTTTTACATTTTCGTAATTTATTTTTGTAGTACTACTTCCCAAAAATATCTATAAATTTGTTTTAGGCAAATGGTCTCTATAAAGGGGCCTACTTTTTATGCCCGTCTAGGGCCCCATGATGCCTTAAACCGTCACTGCTAAAACATTAGGTAAAGATTATTAACTGATAACCACATGGATATAGGTTAGTGTGACCAACTCCAATTCAGTAGAATTCAGAACAATACTGAAAAAAATCACCTGAAATGCGGGACTTTTCAATGAAAATCGGGCTATTTTTTTTAATATAGAACTTTAATTTTAATATCATCGATATATGTATACAGAACGATGATTATATGCCTTGAGGCGTGCCTTTGCACGGTTGCAAACATACGCGTTGCACGGTTGCACCATTGAGTCTTAGATCAATTTTCAGCTTGCCACAATGGATTGCCCCGTGGATTGCATCTTAAACTTTGTCTCAGTTAAGACGTACTTAATAAAAATCGAAAATTATGGATCTATAATGCCAGGTTGCACCAACAGATCTTAAGCTTAAGACGTGCCTTAAGCTCAGCTTACGAAACATACGCGTTACACTACACCATTGAGTCTTAGATCAATTTTCAGCTTGTCACAATGGATTGCCACGTGGATTGAGCCTTGTACTTCGTCTCAGTTAAGACGTGCTTAGTTAAGAATTGAAAATTATGGTTTAACGTAAGTGAGACTTAAAGCGGCCCCATCTATAAGCTGAGCTGAGCTTAGTTGATCTTAAGATTTGTTGGTGCAACCAGGCACACAATACAGAAACGAAAAAAAAATCACAGTTTGAGTTTTCGTAGAACTATAATACAACGATATAAAATGTATGCGTTTTGGATGTGGTATTAGTAGGTATGTATTACACTCTAGAACTCTAGAAATTGTCGACATTTTTTGTCCCACCAGTTCAATTTGATGTGAATTCTTATGATGTGAAAGAATAATGTATTCAAAAATTCAAAATAGAATTTTACCAAAACGTTGAAAATTCGGATGGCCCGGAAGCCCTGTCCGGGACACCGGGACACGACTTCGTAATTCGGGCCATGTCCCGGATTTTTCGGACTAGTTGGTCACACTAATATAGGTAGGCACATACTTACTATTTATTTTATAATAGAATTACTCAACGAAGTTTACCATACCGGGGAAATTCCAAAAAATGGCTAATACTTATCCGAGTTCCCAATACCCAAAAAACCCAACGCAATGAAATGTGAGGATCAGTTTGATGAACCCTGTTTTAAAAGTTTTCTTGAGACTTGAGAGTGATCCATGAAAGATGAAAGTGTCTACAAAAAACTAGGCAACAGCATAACAGAAAAGCAACTGCAATTAGTCCATGTGGTGAGACCGCTCCCGTCTGAAAAAATTTCTGATTCGGTTTCTATGTGGATTCCTATTCAAAAATGTCCCCTTTATACAAATCTGAAGGGTGCTGGGCGGAATTTTTGGGCAGAACTTGTTTAAACAATTTTTTTATACAAACAACAAATACAAAAGATCACCTTTTTGGCACGAAAAATATTTTTTTAGGTTTTTTGGATCATTTTAAACAAGAAATGTATCTTGTGATTTTTCTCAAAAATTCATAGTTTTCGAGTTATAGGCGATTTAAAATCTGAAAAATGCGAAAATACATATGCATTTTCTAGGCTTCAAAAATCATATTTAGATTAGTATTTTTGAGGTTACCAAGTACTTAAATTCTAGTAGGTACCTATAAACATTCATTTTCAAGATGCTGAAGACTGATCGTGTCTAACTTCAATTTACACCGTTGTTATTTAATTGTTAATTATGCGTGTCCATCAGATTTTTTGCCGGTGCGGCGCGCTCTATTTAAAAAATCTCCTCCTTTCGGAGGAAAATATATTTTTTATATTCTTTGGGACATTATAAATAAAATATTGTTCCTTGCCATTTTTCTCAAAAATTAATATGTAGTTTTAAATTATAAGCGATTTAAAATCCGAAAAATAAGGTAACTGAATACAATATGCCCATGTTAAGGGAATTTTTGGATTTATTGCTACAAAAATATATTTTTCATATATTTTTTAACACTATACCAATGTTTAGGTGTTTTAACATCGCTAGTTTTTGTATTGTTTTGTAATTATTTTTTTTTCATATCGAAATTTAAAAAAAAAAAAACCCTCAATCTGGGCATATTGCCAACCCTTGAAGGTAATATGCCCAGTCGAGTGAAGGTAATATGCGCGTACCTAAAACACTAAAAGATATGGAAATAAATATTAAATTAAATCATATACTTACAAAATCTTATATTTATTGACACTATAAAAAACATGTAGATATTACACAACCCTTTTTGTAAAAACTAAAATGTCAAAATAAACAATTTTTAACTAAAATAACTTAAAATTAAGGAACATTATTGTGGGGTCCAGTACAATCAGGACAGGTAAAGGATTCCTTATCGAATTTTGTCAGGCCTACACATTCTTCATGAACGTACTGTACACATATAAAGCATAGTCGCATGTCTTTTATTTCAGCTTTGTCGCAAATTTTGCAAAACCATTTCGCTACGTCTTCTGATTTTTTGTTTTTCTTTACCGAAGAACCCGGTAGAGTTTGTTTCGTGCCTTTATTTATATCTGTTCGTGGACCTGTGCTAGTGGTAGAAAACACATTTTTTTTACCACTATAGCTCTGCTATTTATTGCCTTCTTTCTATTTTGTGTATTTTTTTTCTCAATTTTTGCGGGAGTCTCAAGCATATCCGTAAACGATGTGTCCAAAGTTTTGCCCTGGCAAGTTTTTATTTCTTCAATATTACTTTTTTCTTCTCGAAGATTGTTATTCTCTTTGTTATGAACCACCAAATCATTTTTTTCAGAATTCATAAGGAAAGTTTCCTTTTTTTTATGAAACGGATTTATTGCCAATTCAACTTCTTCGCCGCTGATTCCGAAGTATAACTGCCAGAACTCTCACTTGATGAAGTTTGTGTTTTAGACTTCTTTTTCATGTGAATTTGCGTCTTTTGGTATTGTGGCAAACAGTTTTGTTGGGAAGAGCTTTTTGAATAGCTTGCAGTAGGTGGTGGAGTTTTCTGGCGCAGATTAATGGGTCCGCTATCACTATCACTTGATGATGTTTCAGTTGTAGGATTCTTTTTTTTGTAATCTTGGGTCTTTTGATATTTTGGTACACTTTTTTGTTGAGAGGAGTTATATGAACAGCCTGGAGTAGCAGAAGGTGTTTTCTGGCTTACATTAATGGGTCCGCTATCACTATCACTTGATGATGTTTCAGTTCTAGGTTTCTTTTTTTTGTAATCTTGGGTCTTTTGATATTTTGGTACACTTTTTTGTTGAGAGGAGTTATATGAACAGCCTGGAGTAGGAGATGGTGTTTTCTGGCGTACATTAATGGGAGTGGGATCAATGTTCTCAATTTCTGATAAAATACTTGGGGCAAAAGCAACTTCAGGTATAGCATCGGGGTTATAAGGAAATATTCCTGTTGCAGAAAAGACAGATTTAATGTTAGAAGGTGTCAATGCCTTGTCCCACACTATCGAAAATATTTCCCCAAATCGCTGCTTTGTTAAAGTACGTTCTTTGTATTTGGTCCAATACAACAACACTTGTTCGTCCCAGTGGTGTTCAAAGGAACGAAACACAGCTTTGTCCATCGGCTGGAGCTCATGAGTTGTGTTGCTAGGCAAACACAGAAGGGTTATTTGATATTTCTCGGCAGCTTCGACAATTGAAATGTCTAAGTGACATGAGGCTCCATCAAATATTAAAAGACACTTTCCCTCCAATTTATATTTTGCCAAATGCTCCAACCAAATAATGAAGGTTTCCACATTCATACTGCCTTTAGGGGTCATCAACGCCAACGTGCCATGAGGCAAATTATCTTTCCATTCGGGCTTCATGCGCCGTCCTTTAAACAAAACGGCAGGAGGAATGGTGGTGCCATTGGCGTTAGCACAGCTAACAACAGTTATATTTTCCCCATGTTCCGGAGCAACCAAATGTACGCGTTTCGCGCCTTTCTTTGCTAGAACGGTCTGTTGATGATGCAGACTGAGTCTGCAGCCTTTCTCGTCCACATTGTAAATTCTTTCAGGTTTGTCGATTAAATCTAATTCTTGAAGTACACCCCTTAATTTGTCAAAATAGTCTTTTACTATGAACTTGTTCAATTTTTGCGCCCGAGCAGGATTCATGTTGTGTGCTTTCCTTATCGATATTTCAGGGTGTCTTTGCAAAAATCCTTTTAACCAATAACGTCCAGCCATTTTGGTTCCTTGTGAAAAAAAGTGTGGCAAATTGTTTTGTTCGCAATAAGTAAACACACATTTTTTCGAAGTTTTATTGCTAAGGGGATACCCAACTTCTGCCAATCTAACAATTCGTCGAGACAATTCATTTTCTTGATCTATATTCAAAATAGTCTTTCTCCCCATTTTTGCCTTTTTGGTACTATTTTTTTCTACATAGCGTTTCAAAGTGCGTCTAGAAATATTATACCTTTGACTTGCCGCATTGTATGACATTCCATTCATTACTGCTGCAATTGCGGATTCTAGCTGTTGATTGCTCCATTGCGACCGTATCCCCTTATTTCTGACACGAGGCATGTTATCTAAAACAAAAAAAAATCAATAAATTAACTGTTATAATAAGCTGGCAATATGCCCACTTGAGCAAATTGTCAGCATACACTATGGGCATATTGTTAGCACATGATGATTAATACATTTTCTTAAATTATAAAAACATTTTGAATAATATTATATTTGATTTTTACTTACATTTTAAGTACTCTATGGCAGACTAAAATCACTTAATGTCGTAGACAAATTAAAACGTTTAAGTGCAAAAGAGAGGTGAAAACTGACGTCAATTTTTATAAACACGCTCTTAAAAACCACGTACAACTTGACTGCACCACGGCAAGCTCACAACTAACCTTGTGCGGTCGGACGGGCTTAGTTATATTAGGCGTTCAGTGTGTCCAGCGCCTCCTTCGTCGAATATCAAATATTAAAGCAAAAAACGGAAATGGGCATATTACCAACATGGGCATATTGTATTCAGGTACCTTACGAAAATACGCATTTTCGGATTTTAAGTCGCATATAACTTTAAAACTATTAACTTTTGCGAAAAATCACAAGAAACCTATTTTATTTAGAATGTCCTAAAGAATCTAAAAAATATATCTTTCGGAGAAAAATAGGAGATATTTGAAATAGAGCGCGCCGCACCGGCAAAAAAATCGGATGGGCACGCATAATTAACAATTAAATAACAACGGTGTAAACTGAAGGTAGACCCGATCAGTCAGTCTTCAGAATCTTGAAAACGAATGTTTATGTTAGAATTTAAGTACTTGGGAATCTCAAAAATACTAATTTAAATATGAGTTTTAAGTCTTGAAAATGCGTATTTTAGCATTTTTCAGATTTTAAATCACCTATAACTCGAAAACTATCAATTTTTGAGAAAAATCACAAGATACCTTTCTTATTTATAATGACCCAAAAAACCTAAAAAAATATTTTTCGTGTCAAAAAAGGTGATCTTTTGTATTTGTTGAAAAAAATTGTTTAAACAAGTTCTGCCCAAAAAATCCGCTCGGCACCCTTCAGATTTGTATAAAGGGGACATTTTTGAATAGGAATCCACACAGAAACCGAATCAGAAATTTTTTCAGACGGGAGCGGTCTCACCACATGGACTAAATGCGATTTAGAAAAGGCTTTGGCACTAGAGAGGCCTTATTTACTAGATGTAACTGTGACATATTCATTTGCCTAATTGACTTTAAGAAAGCCTTCGACAAAATACAACACAGAAGTCAGTGGCGGCTCGTGACCTTAGTATGCGGGTAGGCGACACATATACCTTTATAATATACTCTATTCTATACTCTACTATACTCTACATATTATATACTCGTATACCTATATACACACAACACAGTGTGTCGCATTTAAGATGAAGACACCCCTATATTGCGGCTATCAAAATAAATACAGATTTAAAATTTTGCAGTCAAGCAAGTGTGATGGTTCACATTTTTTAAGATAGTCATAGTCAACTCAAATTTAAATTTGAAACGCTATCTACTGCGAATCTACAAACAGGGCGAATTTTCGATATTTTGCTTCGCGTTAGAGATATCGGAAAAAGTTATTTGGAAAAGTTGTTCCAAATATTATTCTAACTCCACGTACCAAATTTCATGACAAAATTCGCTTTTTTAGTTTTTTCAGACTTTGTAGTCAGAACTTTGTAACCATTACCGAAGGCGCAAACAAATGTAGCATAACCTAGCCCCAAAAAGTTCCCGGAAATACTCGCCCACTAGGGCTAGACAATCCACAGTTCAGCGCTGTGCTAGTGTAAGAATGAGCTTCTTTCGTCTTTAGGTTAGGCGGATTTGAAAGTGCCTGCCCATAGGGTAGTGCCATTAATAGAAGTCAGTAGTATTACTACGAGGAGCGTACAAGAATAATTACAACTTCGAAGAGAAATTAAAAAGTAGCTTTTTTATTTTAGATACTTAGGTACGCATTGTGTCAAAATTTATAAATTACCATTTTGAAATAAATAATTTATATTAATATTATTGTATGGTACATTTGAAGAGGTTAGGCAGCGCCTACCTTGCCTACCCCGACGGGCCGCCCCTGCACAGAAGGCTTGCGAACATACCTATTACGGAACACAGAAATAGATGATCAGAATGTGAGAATCATTAGAATGTATACCGATATCAGAAAGCCATAATTTGAGTAGACCAACAAAATCTAAAGATATTTAATAAGAAGAGGAGTACGACAAGGACGTGTATTATCCCCTCTACTTCCTAATGTGTGCTCTGAACTCTGAAGGAATGTTTCAATAGGTACTAAGTACTAGAAGATATCAATTAATGGAACACCAGTGAATACATAATCTCAGATATATTATGCAGAGAAGACAATACTCCTTGCAGGCAGCAGAGAAGCAAGTGTTTCTAGCTTCTTATGTCACGCACGCGCGCACGCCACAGTGGTTCCAAATGCTGAAAACGTGGTCAGGAGGTGAAAAAAAGAGTCCCTATCTAGGTATTTTCATGTCTACAGTTGTTTTCTCATACTATCGTATAGTCCTAATATGCAGCTATAAGGATCAGACTGGATGTATTCTGGCTCATAGCTCAGACACAAGTGAGCCATGTCCGGGGTTATTTTGATCAGCAAAGAAAGTGAAAAAGAACGCGTATATTGAAAACGCTGTAAAACGTTTTGTAGTTTATCAATTTTATCGCTGTGAAGCAGATTCTTCTTTTTTAAGTATGTAGTAATTAGTGATGTAACGAATGTCATTTTTTGAACATTCGCGAATACGAATGTGAATGCGAATATCTGCTACCGAGATTCGCGAATGCGGATGCGAATGCGAATATTCAGTTTTTTTTAATTTGTTTCTATTTTTGTAATGTTTCCTAAATTTATAATGAAAAGTTAATTGATATTTAGTGTAAATCAATCTGAATCTTAAGCTTTATTACATAATACCAAATAATAAAAAAAAGTGAAGGCTGATAATGTGATTATACAAGATTAAGTTCTATCTATCTATTGCCCTTCATTTGTCCAAAGTTGAACGTAGGCCTCCCCTTATTTTTCCACTCTTCTCGGTTCAGTGCTAAAGCTGTCGATCTGGTCCCTGCGTATCTGTTTAGGTCATTCGACCATCTCGTCTGTGGTCTGCTTTTTCCTCTTTTGTAGGCCCAAGGTCTCCAGTGTGTTATCGCTTCATTCCGTCTTCCGTCTCTTTGTCTGCTGTTATGTCCTGCATATTTTCATTTGAGAGTAGCTGCATGTTTGAGGTTAAGTTACCTTTTCTTAATAAAAAAAGATGAGAAGTGAATAGATTTTTATTTTATTAACCTAATATTATCTTAAAATTATTTTTTTTCTGTTTTTCATATTCGCAAAACATTCGCACAAATTTCGCGAATGCGGATGCGAATGCGAATATGCAAAAACATGCGAATATTCGCGAATGCGAATACGAATATTCGTTACATCACTAGTAGTAATGTAAGATGTAAGTTAACTTAAGATTTAGTAACAATAGATGCTTAAATTTGTTAATGCAAACTTGAAATAATCAAAATTTTGTAAAGATACATTAAAAAGTACAAAATTCTGCATAATTCTGCGACTAACGTTTGTTAGTCTTAAAATATATAGTAAGAAGATACAGAATCACTTTGGTTTAGCTGCCCAAAACTGCCTATGCATTGTTGGCAGTTGCTTGAATACAAAGTGGGAAATGACGCATATTACAAAATTCTGGCGATTGTTGAGTATGTATGGGCAGTTGTACAAGTAATAGGTTCAGAATATTGTACTTCATAAAGAGAATGTACTGGTAATCAGCAGTTTCAAAAGTCCATTGTAATATAAAATTTTAAACAAATATGCGTTTAAAATAAAATTTTCGAATTTCTTTCGGCCATATTGGATCCGCCATTTTTTTTAAGTGATGTTAGATTTGTAATCAGCGACCTTAAACTACCAAATTTGACAAACAATTTTCCTTTTTGATTGACATTTTCAATTTCTTTCCGCCATGTTGGATCCGCCATTGTGTTTTTCGGAAAAAAATAATGTCAGATTCGTAATCAGCGATGCCAAAAACCCTTAAGAACGAAAGTAATTCCGAAGTGAATAAACAATATACGCTTTTAAAGGTTCATGACCACGTTTTCGGCATTTGGAACCACAGTGGCACGTGACAAATGATCAGGAGCCTGATTCAATTGGAGCTGGAGCACATTTTTTTTGTACATTAGAAGGAGCAGTTTTTTGACAACGATCTAATTAGACTTGTTTTAACAAATTCAATAATTTTGATAATTATGTCTATTTAATATTTAATAAAATTATTGTAACGAAAAGTAGATTATAAATTAGCCTGTAAACAGTAGGTACATATATAAGAAATCCCAGGATCATCCCTAAGTTTATCCACATATAGGTATAATAATAGTACTATTTTTTTAGTATTTTATCAACTAGAATTTTAATTTGCTTCAAAAATAAAAATTAGTATACATATTTACCTTGTTGGGTTCTGGTTGTTGTTGTAGCAGTTGTTCTCTAACCATCTGAAGTTGGAAAATTAATTCAGATAATTTTCTATCCTTTTCCATAATGTTGTCTCCCGAAAGAGCTTGTTGGATGGCAGCTGTTGGTTCGACATCCCTGTAAAATACAGATTATTATCACATAAAAATAAATGTACAAGAAATAAATAAAGTAGATACAAATTAACCCGGGAGTAGTCGCGCTAACTTCTGTAACGTCGATAGTCGCGTGTGAGATTCTATCTCAAAATACGAATTTAAAACAAATTTTTATTTTGTACTATTTTTATCTACTTTTATATTGAAAATATATATTTCTAACAATTTTATTTAAAAAACCTGTGTTAACGGCCACCTGCCAACATCGGCCACCTGTCCTAACGGCCAGTTTAAAAATTTCCCAAATCAATTATATGTAGACTACAAAAACTGGCAATACCGTCCACCTATCTATATCGGCCAATAGTTCTTTCATTTTTAGTGGCCGTTACTGACAAATTTTACTGTACAGTAAAACCTGTGTTAACGGCCACCTGCCAACATCGGCCACCTGTCCTAACGGCCAGTTTTAAAAATTTCCCAAACCAATTATATGTAGACCACAAAAACTGGCAATAGCGGCCACCTTTCTATATCGGCCAATAGTTCTTTCATTTTTAGTGGCCGTTACTGACAGGTTTTACTGTATTACGAAAAAGGATGAAATGTAAGATTCTATCTAACGGTGCGACTATACTCGCGGGTTAAAGCTAATTGGCTCTCCCCAAAGCCATAAATTCCACAAAAAGAAGAAGAAGAAAAAAAATTCATACGCATTACTACACCCGTCCTCGAGGCACTTACGAAATTTTTTTAAAATTGCAAAGTTTTTCATCAAGTTATCGCGAAAAAGGATAAAAATTGAGATTCTATCTCACCGCGCGACTACTCGCGGGAGGAAATAAAAATCAAATAGCAGCAAGGGAAAATAATTATTCAAAATAAGAATATTAACGGAAACTCACAAGGAAGTGGAGACAAAATTGGTTTTTATGATAAAATTATTGGTCTTTACAAGGATTTCAACAAATTGTAATTGGCGAATAATTTTGATCTCATTATCGCTATTATCTTATGTTAGTAAAATAATATCCATGTGCTTTGAACGTCATATTTATCGATCAATCATCAATAATCTTAGCCACGACAGCAAAACATCTTGAGGAGAAGTTTTTTAAACAGTTTAGATATCACATAGATAGAGCATACATGTCGGTCTGATGTAGAATTGAATATGTTGAAAAGGAGGCTGCACTTTTGTCAATTTGTAAGATTTGTGTTTTTATATGTCCAAAAGAATTATGCTTAGAAAATACAGAAATCAGTTTCATATCATATCATCAATATAATATTCCCCATCTTTACCAAGTTTACCATCTCTGGAATGATTGTGTCGAAGACTTTAAATACCCGCAACCCGCATCTATTGCCTTAACAACTTTATTTGATAAAAACAGATTTTCATGTAGAAACCTTTTGTGGTTTGGGAAAATATGGAAGTCAGGGCGTGTCCAGTGTCCGATCTAGTGAATTGGATGGATGTTCTACCTATAATCCGTAGGTACTTTTACGTTAACTCTACCAATTTAACCTTTCTAACATTTGATATCAACAGGTGCACAATCATGTGATGACAGGTGATAAGTTTAATATGTTATACATATAAGTCTTTATTCTGCAAACCAGGTCTTTTTAAGATTGTTGTATGTATTTGTTCGAAAACCTTTATAATAGCCACATATTATTGCTTCGCCAGTCGGAACAATTTCAGAGTCCTTCATTTGCTTTGGAGATGCTCCGACATTCCGAGAACCACACCACTCTATTGAGCCCGAGATCACTCTCCTTTTCGATGTCGCAGCTCAGGATCAATGAGATAAAACCAGATCCCATTTATAGTTGCGTATGGATGCACAAAAGCTTTGATTGAGAAATTTTTATTCTTCATATTGGTCAAATGTCAAGACCAAAAGGAAGCCCACGGAAAAGGTGGGAGGATGAAGTGAAGATTCTAGAAATGAGAACCTGGATCAGATCGGCGAGGGTCCGGCAAGGTTGTAGACACAGTTTGGAGGAGGCCAAGGGTCGATTTGGGATGTTGGATGTAGCGCCATTGGAGCTATGGAGGGAGGGAGGGAGAGAGGGAGGGGGGATAGAGAGGGAGAGAGACATTTTTAGACTTCCAGAGGGTAGACCACATTAAAAGTTTAACGATCATGTTAAAACACTAGCTCAGAAACAGACGATAGTTTTGAAGAAGCATGATTATCAAACACATTTACCATTTCTTTACTACCTCGTACATTCCTTTTATATCTTAACTCATTCGCGGAAACGACTGCATATGCAGACACTAAAAAGAGAAATTACTGTCTGCATATGCAGTCGTGTCCGCGAATGGGATAATTAAATAAGAAGCGTGACGCTACGAGTAAAAATGGATCTTACAGTTATCTGTCCATGCATTATAGGTATGTTTCTCCACATGTTGCATACTACGTGTTTGTTAAACAGAAAATAAAATTCTAAGTTCTGATAATGCTATAATAACTATTACAAAAGGATATATAAACAATACGTTTGATGAGCCACGCTTGTTACAAAATCTACGCAATGTCATAAAATGTAATTTTAGATTAAAAACAAAAAAGGAATTATAATGGTCTTGTTGCCTTGACCTTTTGACGGTGATAAGACGGTTAACCTATTTCTTGGGAATTCATGCAGCGTTGCCAGGTCTTGCACAATTTCAATTTTATAAAGGATTTTCAAGTAGACAGACTGGAGCATCAAGCATCAAACAACATGCAGAACTAGATGTTTCGGCAACGCTGCATTGATAGTTTTATCGGCGCAGTCCAGTCATTCATATTACATAGTATTTTTGAATTACAATAAATCAATAAAATTATTATCTTACAAGGAACTTGTTTATGTAAGCGATTTAGTCACAATAAAACGACATCTTTTCTAGTCTGGCCACGTTTTGTTTTGACACGTGTTGTGGTTAAAATGTTATACAAATTTATTATTTTAAATATTTATAATTTTTAATGGAATTCATAAAAATTTTTTAGAATAATTATGTTCTTACGCAAGTAATGGCGCTCTCAATTAAAGAACGTAAATATTATTTAAAAATGCCATGTAATGTTATATTGTTGCCTACATTTCAATGGTATAATGGTTAGTGTATCCCAAACTGCCACAACTTATAATAACTAGACTGTATGTACTGTCCGTAGTATATAGCTATCCCGAATAATCCATTGCGAAAACTAAAACCACGCCCCTACAGCCTCAGTTAGATGGTGAAATGATTCAACTGAACCTTATTGCAACATCTTAGAATTGCCGTCAATGCACTCAATGCACATAAAGATAATTGAGATGGCTACATAACAGCTTTTCTGCTGTTTAGTTCGGTATACCTACGTAAGTTCTATCTATACGCGAAAACGCCAATAAAAATGCTGTCATGAATATGGGCTGAAGACAAATCTAAATTTGAAGAAATCTAAATGCATGAGCATGAATAAATCAGCAGATATGCAAACATCCAATTGATTATTGAAGATACTGCCAATGAGAGTGTGAATAACTACAAATACTTAAGAACATGGATAACATAAAATAAATGTAGAGCAAACCAAAGAAATTAAGACCATATTTAAATAGCAAGTGCATCATTCATTAAACTTTGAATTTTCTTTGTTGTCGGTATCTATATACGGTTAGAACTATGCCTAAGGATGCTTCAGTATTATCTATTCTCTACTCTTTTTTAAGACTTGAAAGCGTGGACACTAAAACAAGTTGGCCGCCTTTGAATTTTGTTACAGAAGAATCTGAGCTAAATAGTCAACTAGACCACTCAAAAGAAATTAGAAGGCGCATTGAAATAGCAAGGTCTAGTTTCATGAACATGCGTCAAATGCTCTATAACCTCAAGATATCAGTCACAATAAGATTGAGAACACTAAAGTGTTATGTGTGGTCTCTATTACTATATGGCTGTGAGACCTGGACATTAAAACAGTATATGAGCCAACAAAATGAATTCATTCGAAATGTGGATGTACCGCCGAATGTTAAGCTGGACCAGCAGACCTACAATGAAGAAGTACTGAAAATAATGAACAGACGTCCTCATCTGACCAATACTATCAAAATTAAAAAAACATCATATCTAGGACACATAATGCGCCATAGGGAATTTGAGCAGCTCCAGGTAATAGTAGAAGGCAAGATCGAAGATAAAAGGGGTACCTATAGGAAGAAAAAAAAATCTTGGCTATGAAACATCAGAGATTGGACCCACACAAGAGGAGATGACTTAATTCATCAAGCCCAGAACAGAGAGAAATTTACCATATTGATTGCCAACCTCAATAGAGAAGGCACTTAGGAGGAGGAGAATTCTAGGAATGTCAAACGCGGAAGTAACGGAAACAATAAGAAATGAAAGGAAAATACCATTTAGATACCAATTATAGCTGCCGTCAATACATATGTCTTGCTTTTTCTATCCGTATTCTGATTTATCTTACCATTCTAATATCTAGCCCTATCAGTGCCTCAAAATGGTTGTACTTTTTAACTAGTTTTCTTCAAATATCGTTTTTTCATGATCACTTACTAAATTTTATCAGGTCGATGCATAATAACAAAACTTGTCTGATTTCGGTGAAGTGAGTATGAGCCAATTATAATTGTTGGTATAAAGTTTTCTACAAGAGAAATGAGAAGTCCCAGATCTAAACAATAAAAATCTGAAAATTCTCTTGGAACCAATTTCTTGTAACACCCTTAGGGGGATTTATGTTAGGGCGGGAACGTGGACGACCCGGCTGTCTTAAGCAGAAAACTGACGGAGCGTGGAGCTACATTTTGTTTGAAATAGAAAAACGTAACAGAAAAAGATAAAACTAAAGACGGGATTCAACCCAACGTGAAAAAGATTAAACACAACGTAAAGTAGAGGGATTTCTGTCAAAATTTGGTATTTATGACCCTTAAGATAACACCAAATGCTAAAATTGATTGGCCTGTGGATCGTTTCGTCAACCGAGGGTACGATCAGTGGGAAGCTAGAACAAATAATCCCGGACAAAAAATCCCCACAAATTATCTCTGGACAAAAAATCCCCGGACAAAAAATCCCCACAAAAAATCCCGGACAAATAATCCCTACAAATTTTTTTGGACAAAATATCCCCACAAAAAATCGTGGACAAAAAATCCCCAAGAAATATTTGCTGTCGAATAGTTCTCTAAAAAATTATACATGACAAAAAAGTGTGAGTTTTTTCAAAAATCGTGGAAAATATGGGGAATGAGACACTGTTTTCATGACAGGCGCTTAACGCGCGTTTTGGTAACGCGCGTTTCAATGACCTAAAACGCGCGTTAGCATGTGAACGGTATCAAGTAAAATGTATGTAGTTGTAATCGCGCGTTAACAAAACGCGCGTTAAGCGCCTGTCATAAAAACGGGGCCTTAGCTCATTCTCCATATCTCTTTTGTCACGTAAAATTTGAAGTTTTGAGCATGGAATTGGAATTCGAAATTTATTAAAATTTCGGGAAAACTTCTAGAGAACTATATTCGGCAGCAAATATTTCTTGGGGATTTTTTGTCCGGGATTTTTTGTGTGGATATTTTGTCCAAAAAAATTTGTAGGGATTATTTGTCCGGGATTTTTGTGGGGATTTTTTGTCCGAGGATTATTTGTCCGGGGATTTTTTGTCCGGGGATTTTTTGTCCGGGGATTTTTTGTCCAGGGATAATTTGTGGGGATTTTTTGTCCGGGATTATTTGTCCGGGGATTATTTGTCCAGACCCATCAGTGGCGTCGTAATTTAATAGTCAAACTACGTTTTGTTTTAATTTTTATCATTGTGAGAATTAACCAACCTATGTACTAATATTTTTACCTCCACCTCTGGGGGCGGTCACCTTTTTGGTTGCCTGTATTCTTCGGGACATATGCTTTGACCCATTTTATCACAAAGTAAATATTACTAATTTTACCGTTTTGTAGGGTAACTGCGTTCTCTTTCTTTTTCACTATTATATAATTAATTATATCTCTCTTTGCCGGCGTTTAAATTAGGAAACACTTGAAGCTCGCTTCAACACGCGATTCGACCTCGTCGTGAGATTTCCCCGTTACGGGGCACGTTGAAGAATAGTCTGATATGAAAAGCATTGGCTAGTGTATCATACAACAGAACGGGGCGACACCGGCGCGTGCCGGGGACGTGCGCTTTCTATTGTTATACAGCATGTATCGTGCACGCCCCGTCCTAACATAAATCAGCGTTTAATCTCTGCCTTTTACAATTTATAAGGCGAGGAGACGACGAATAAAGAAGACGAAAGGGACTCTACAATATGCAGTCACAATCCGTCTATTCGTCTAGGAAAAACTTCCAACGAAACCAAGCTTGCTTATTTAAGCATCGGAGTATCGGACGCTCTAGCGGTAGCGACATCTATTACAGATAAATGAGAAGTCACAGTCCTCTACTCTATATTAATTGTATTCCTTATGTACAAAAGCTCGTCTTAATGAAGTAAAATTACGCATCTAGTAACTATTCGCTACTAGCCATACGATTATCCTTAATTGAAATAACACCAACGCCTCGAATCATCAAATCAAGCGAATCTGATTGAAGTATGTAAATGCATTGAAAATTAGTTTCTGCTATCTTTAAAATGATTTACAAACCAAGTTGTAATAAAAAACAGACTTCTAACAAAAAATAAATGAATACTCAACTCTTCTACGGATCCACCTCCTTATGCGTTAAGTTTTCAGACTCTGTGTACCAGATAATTTTATGTAGATCGAAAAAATTTACATTCTGGAATAATATAACTACGGAGCTACCGGTAGGATTATTATATTGATGCATATATATTAGCATTAAAGGTACAGATCAAAGAAACTAATTTTCTAGGCATCATCTAAGCATTAGACGAGAAAAAAGAATATTAACACTTGTCAGTCTGTGTAGAACATAGGTGTTGGATCTTGTTATATAAGTTTGATTATTTGTTTCAATAAAAACTTGTTTAATTATAATTTATAAATAACTAAGGAATGACAGCAAAAAATGGAATATAATAAAGAAACTTATAAAAACAGTAAAAACGGAATATTGAAATTTGTTAATATAAAAACGACACTCCAGTTTTTAAATATCTACCACAAAAGAGGTATAGGTACATACACAGTTAGCACTTCAAGACGAACACCTCATTTTCTTCCTTCCTTTTTCACTTCAACTGTTTCTACTACCGAATTTGTTGTTTGCACCTCCACGGGGTTTTCAAGCACTTTTAAACGTCCACGGGCTTTTAAAAATTATTCTGTGCATCCACATAAATATACTCTTCTCCATAGGCATCTAACAAGGCCCACACCTCAATAACCAGAGTCCAACCATTACATCAATAACATATTCATCAATGAGTTTTAATAATTCGATGGACACCTCTTCTGGTCTAGTAGCTTTGCCCTCTTTTGTTTCTTTCGTGGCATAGATGACTTCTTCCATAACATTGGTGATCCGGTATTACTTGTGGTTTCTAATGACAAGTATCTTTCGTCATTAAACAGTTGTTGGATGTATGTAGTAGTTGATTCAGTGATACGATCTCTTCTTCATATCAGTAATAATGTGCCCCGTATAAAATGTGAAACCTGGATCATAAAGGTTAACATGATGAACAAATTAGAAGCCTTTGAGATGTGGTCATATCGTAGAATGCTCAGAATATCTTGGGTTCAACGCATTTCTAACAGAGAAGTCTTAAACAGAGTAGGTCAAGGCGAAGGTGATTTAATGAAGATGATAAAAAAGAGAAAACTTGAATATCTGGGGCATATAATGAGAGGTAGCAGATACAGGATGCTGCAGTTAATACTCAATGGAAAGATCGACGGAAAAAGAGGAATTGGTCGAAAGAAATATTCATGGCTCCGAAACCTTCGTCAATGGACTGGCTTATCGGCAGATCAATTGTTACATGCCGCACAAGATCGAGAAAGATATCGGCAAATTGTTATGGAAGCTACCCACGCCTAAAAATTTGGGCACGGTACTTAAAGAAGAAGAAGTGCCCCGTATCATTTTTAAGGATATTCATTGTTGTGATTTTTCCAGAACCTGTCATTTGTTTAATCTTTGTATGTAAATTAAAGCTATATTCTACGTGTAGACTTTTTATTCAGATCTTCTGTTTCCTTGCATCTGTCGGAGGGCCACCTTCTTTGCGTCTCAAATTTTTTGCTTGCTGATGTTTCTTTGAATTTCTTTGTATTCATTCAGGTCTTTTGCTGTTTATGTTTTCTTCGTTATTCCACAGGTTTAACTACTGTCATCCAAGGTTTTCCTTTTTTCTTTCAGTGGTGTGAATATTTGGTTTCCAATTCCAAGTGACATAGGTATTATAAGGATATGTTAAATTTTTTTTCCATTTTTGGTCCATTATTAGAATTTCCGCATTATCTTCTTTGAGTTTCCTTAAGTTCTTGTTTGTTGTCTTGTTTGAGCCGCACTTGTATCCTTGAGTTTCTTGGAGCTAGGACTCTTTACATTCTTTAGTTTCACTCTCATGGATAAAACTAACGGGTTGTGATCGGAGAATATGTCTGCTCCTGGATAAGTTTTGGATGAAATTATAGAGATTCTATGTCTTCTGTTGACGAATATTATACGGAACAAATATTATACCGTACTAATAATATGCAAGAAATGGCCAAATTGAGTGACCAAATTACGTTAATGGCATGTAACAAGTTACGCGCTTATCTTTGAAAGAGACAGAGTTTAGACGGAGAAATATTTACGCTGTGTACTAATATATTTGATGATATAATGATTGATACCAGATACACCGAGAGAACAATTTCTTTTCTCCTAAAACACCGATTTCTTTGAGCAATATTTCTTAAAAGTTAACATATCCTATTAACTTAAACATACCGGTTCACATATAAAGAAACAAGTTTTTTAAACACAACTCAATAATTTCTTACAGATAATTTCTTCAATACTAAGAAATGCATTAATGGTTACATTTAATTTTCTTATCCTAAAGTTTTTATTTCTTAAATTGAAAACTACAAATATTTTGCAGTATAAGAAATATAATGTTAAGTTAATCCATATTTATATTTGTGAACAAGAAATTTTCTTGCAATCAAATAAATATTTTAAACCACAAGAAATAATTCTTCAGAAATACCCTCTGTAGTAACTGTGGGTATAAAATAAAAACTTTGTCATTAATGCCGGAATGTTACTTGCAAAGAGATTTTCTTCCACAAAAGAATTGCGCAGATTAACTATTTATGATTTAGTCGTCAGTGTTTGTCAAGATGGCGTGATTATGTTCATGTTCATATAGATGGATGTTGGATTTATTGGTGTACTTTAAAAATTAACGGATATTTTGAAGGTACGTACATATATAGGTATTAAATAAAAGTAAATTGAGTAATTTAAGATGTAATAATAATATTGTTGCGTATCCGAATGGTTAAAAAAGAAACAAAATATGTAGTAACTTTATATGCTTTTTAGGTATAATGATGGACGACTCTGAAATAAAGGAGCTTATTATTCTAACTGGGAAATATGCCACAATTTAAAGCTGGGACAGAATGATATAATATATAGCTTCAGAACAATATTAAGAAAGGAGTTATTAACCAACTGCGGGGCCTTCCAGAAATGGTAGAACTTCATACATGTAAGTACCTTTTTAAAAACGTGTATACTTGCGTATATCAAGTATAATAGGTTTCTTGAATGTATCGTCTTCTATAAAAATATACAATACAACGCTATATCAAACATGGCGGGTGCAACGCTGAGGATTTTTTCTGTTAATTTATTTGAGATAAAGAGATCAGTTAGTCTAAAAGAAATATACGTTTATGGTTAAGAAATGTTATTGCCGAAAACCGTGAATTAGTTAATATGTATTAAATGACTTAGGTGTAAACTAATAATACTTTCCCCTAATAAAATTTCTTAATGATTAGGTATGCTGTCTCTGTTAGATTATAAAAATTAAGAAAATTACATATTATTATGTCTGCTTCAATGTTTTACATTGGTTGTATTTTCCCTCTTGTTTTAGCTAAACAATGTTTATTGTGTGACTTATTATTATACAGATAAATAATTAATATTTCATTAACAAAAAGAAAAAAGCAAACAAAGATGTGTAGGTTAAATAATGCCATGTTTGAACTAAATATGATTGATTATTATTAGTATTAATAGTTCTTATGTGGGACCGTGTATTTGTTTTTTTTTGTATTTCCCAAATTTGTCAAAATAAATATCTATATCTTTATAGAAAAATTTTTATTAAAGTAAGTTTACTCTTTCTACATAACGATTTTGTTTTAGTGAATTGCTGATATACAAAGTGCTATTAACAAAAGAAGGAAAATTTGAGGAAATTGGATTTGCCTCTCCTTCCTTTTATTGTTGTGTAGAAGCCAGTGGTTTAAGAGTGGAGAAAATATTTGTATGTAATAATAACGTTTTATATCTTGTTTTATTAATAAATAATGATTTTACCTTAACACAATGATTTATTTTGCCGTATGTAATATCACTTAATTTTCAAGAAATATTAACTTAACTCTAAATATACGTTTATCTCTGCGAAATATATTTCTTAACATTAAATAAATTAATTATTAATAGTAAAATAATAATATTCCTTACTAAGAAGTATTATTGCTCAGAAAGTTTTCTAATGTGTAGAAAATATACTTTTATGATTAATAAAATTCATTAACGTCAAGTGTAATTCCTTTCTGATAAATGGGTTTGAAGTTTGCCAGAAAGTGATAGTTTAATCATGTTTAAGATATATTTCTTTGGCTATAGTAGAATTTATTTGAAATATTTTAGAAAATTATATCTTACATACAAAGATATATTTCTTAGGCAATATGCCAAGTCGATCTTTCTTAAATATTAATAAAGTTTCTTTATGTCAAGAATTTTTTTCTCTCGGTGTATGACACGCTACGTCTAAAGCCCGCACTTCATTCTCGCCGAAGTCGATCGAGGTTCAACAAGCAGTACGAGAGTGTAGATGGCCACCTTGTGTAACTTTGCCTCACTTAGTTCTACTTCCATTCTCTGTCGGTCTGATCAAAGGGATCTTTGTCCGTATCGCACCGCTCTTTGTCGGTATCGCACTTCCTCGCGAAGTAGAACGAGTGTGTACAGAGGGTACTTCGGACTTCGGTCAACTTTGACGAAGTAACCTCGCCGAGAGTGTGGAGCCCAAAACGGTCAACTTTGGCGAAGTTACTTCGCCAAAATTGACCGAAGTCCGAAGTACCCTCTCTACACACTCGTTCGAAGTGCGATACCGACAAAGAGCGGTGCGATACCGACAAAGATCCCTTTGACCAGACCGACAGATTTCGGAAGTAGAACGAAGTTAGGCAAAGTTACACAAGGTGGCCGTCTACACTCTCGTACTTGTTGAACCTCGATCGACTTCGGCGAGGGGGAAGTGCGGGCTTAATACTGGAAAGAAAAAAAAGAGCGCCATAACCATTTCCAACCTTCGATAGGAGAAGGAACTTCGAGAAGAAGTACCTACCATATAATTGAAAAGAAAGTGGGGACCGGACAGTGACAAAAAGACACTATTAACTGAAGGAGAATATGTTTCCCTATTACGTCCATTAATAAAATAAGATTTTAAAAAAAGTATAATCCAAAAACCACCATATATCCTGCTGTACTAACTAAAGACGTTTTATTCGCTAAAGATAATATTTGCGCTTAACTGGATACAATGTTCATGCAAACTCTGATGAATAGCAACATCTTTGCCACACAAAAATGTTTCTTATCTATAGATCTAAATCGTACAAGAAAATTAAACGCAGCATCGTTAGGATGCGAGTGCCTCAAAAGATCAAACAAAACGTATACGCGAGACGGTGGTTTTTAAGATGGTGACACAACGATCAAAAGAAGAAACGATATTGTTCAAAAGAATGCTGAGCTTTCATGGGATTTTATTTCAGATAACTGAGGATGAGAAGGAATTTTAATATAAACGCCGCTGTACCGACTGTTGTTATTGTATGAGTATAAAGTATGTTTTGTATTTAAACAAAACTGTGTTTGTGACTTGGTAAAAAATTAGTCGCTTTGTATTAGTACGGATGTAGAGGCAGTTTACAAAAAATATTATATTATGTAAACTACAGTCAAATATAAATCGATACAATGTTATTTTAAATCATTAAAGATGCATAAGTATAGGCGAATCAATGAAGCACTAAAAATCCCAAAACCTAGGAATTTGGAGCAGTAAGAAAAAGAAATAAGAAAAATTCACTTTCGAAGTACATCTCGAAGAGATGGAAAATAAAACATTTAGAACGGGAAATATTGACGGAAATAAGTTCAATGTTTATACTCTGGGGATTTTGGGGGTCGCTGAATACGAATTTTATGACGGCGATGGTCTCCGAGTTACCTGGTGCCCAGGGTGGAATTCGTCGCCTGGAGTTTTATGTTCTTTTTCTTTAAGTGCCGTCTCCTAATCGGAGGTTGGATATCATCATCACTATCTTTACTCTATCCACCGCTGCTCTAAAGAGTTCTATAGAACTGCATCTAAACCAGTCCCTTAAATTCTTTAACCATGACACTCTCCTTCTTCCAATACTCCTTCCGCCTCTTATATTTCCCTGTATTATCAGTCTTAGCATTTTATATCGCGGTCCTCTCATTACGTGTCCCAGATATTGTAACTTTCTTATTTTTATTGTGTTTATTATTTCGCATTCTTTACCCATTTCTCGCAGTACTTCCGTGTTCGTTCTCCTCTGTGTCCATGCTATTCTAAGCATCCTTCTGTAACACCACATTTCAAATGATTGTAGCTTATTTATGTGTTCTTGCTTTAATGTCCAGCTTTCAAGTCCATATTGTAGTATCGAGAACACGTAGCATCTCAAAGCTCTTACCCTCAGTTCTAAGCTAAGGTCTTTGTTGCAGAGAACTGTTTTCATTTTTACAAACTCATTTCTTGCTATTTCTATCCTGGTCCTTATTTCTGTTGTTTGATCATTTTTCTCTGAAATTCAGGTTCCTAGGTATTTGTATTTATCAACCCTTTCTATCGGTACATTTCCCAAATGTATGCTTGTTTGTATGTTTGTTTTCTTAGTTATTATCATGTATTTGGTCTTTTTTATATTCATTTTTAGTCCATATTCTTCACAGAAATTGTTTGTTTTGTTTAGTAGTAGTTGGAGTTGTTCAGCAGAGCTTGCCATAATCACGGTGTCATCTGCATATCTTATGTTGTTAATAGATCTTCCGTTAATTATTATTCCTTCACTTTGAGATAGCAATGCTTCTTCAAAAATGGCTTCACTATATGCATTAAAGAGTAATGGAGACATAATACATCCCTGCCGAACTCCTCTCCTGATTTCAATTTCTGGACTGGGTTCGTTATCTATTACAATTTGTGCTCTTTGATTCCAGTAAAGCTTTGTTATTATTCGTAAGTCCCTTTTGTCTATGTTTTTTGGCTTTAAAATTTGGACTAATTTTTAATGTCTTACTTTGTCAAAAGCTTTCTCAAAATCAACGTAACAAACATGCACATCCACATTCATGTCCATGCATCTTTGAGCTAACACATTAAAAGCAAATAACGCCTCTCTGGTTCCTAGTCCGTTTCTGACCCAAACTGACTATCATCTATTCCTTCTTCTAGTTTTTTATTTATACGACCATGTATTATTTTCAAGAATAATTTGAGAATGTGACTTATCAATGATATTGTTCTGTATTCACTGCAATCTTTAGAGTTTGTATTTTTAGGGATAGCAAAGAGGTTGAGAGTAACCATTGTTTTGGTATGTTTCCTGTTTTGTACACTGTGAAACAAGTCTACGATAATGTCTAAGGTTTCATCATTTATGCATTTTAAACTTTCTACTGGGATTTGGTCTGGACCTACTGCTTTACCATTTTTGCTGTTTCTTAATGCCAATTTAATTTCTTCTTTTAATATCTTCAAAACCGTATCATCTTCTACTTCGACTTCCATCTGCTCTGTTCTATTGTCTTTGAACAATTCATTTATGTATTCTGTCCATCTCTTTAATTTTTCGTTAGTACTAAACACAAGTTTCCCATCCGTATCTTTTAGTCTTCCCGGTTTTCTTTTTCTGTTGTTCTGAGTTAATTCCTTAATATTTTTATGTGTGTTAAAATGATCGTGTCTTTTCTGGTGTTCTTCTATTTCTGCGCATTGTTTTTTTAACCATTGTTCTTTAGCCTGCTAAATTTTGGATTTTATTTGTTTATTTTTTATTTGTTTGTTTTATGTTATAATCATTCAAAATCAGTCAATAACCATTACTCGGGAGTTTTTGGTGTCGCTGAGCACAAATTTCATGACGGCGATGGACTCCGACGTACCTGGTGCCCAGGATGGAACTCGTCGCCTAGAGTTCTCTGTTACAATCCTTCAAAATCAGTTAATTACAATTACTCGTGGGTTTTGGGGGTCGCTGGGCACGAATTCATGACGGCGATAGTCTCCGAGGTACCTGGTGGCGGTACTCGTCGTCTGAAGGTTTATGTTGTAATTATTCAAAATCACTCAATAACCATTTCGCGGGGGTTTTGGGGGTCGCTTATCACGAATTTCATGACGGCGATGGACTCCGAGGTACCTGGTGCCCAGTGTGGAACTCATCACCTAGAGTTTTATGTTATAATCATTCAATATCAGTCAATAACCATTACTTGGGGGTTTTAATAGTCGCTGAACATGAATTTTTTATTAATAAACTTTTTCAAAATAAAAGATTTTATTTATCATATTTCATAATAAACTTTCTCAAAATAAATTATCAGTAGTAATTGCACAAGAGCTCTAAAATTCTATATTAATTATAGAGATCGAGTGCAATTTGTTGCGATTATTTCATGAATAAACCTGTTCAAAACCAAAATTTTATTGTAATTTATTTATGTAAGTACAAATTAGTACAATTAAACACACAGTTTTTATAAATATTTTAAGGTTGAAAGTCATCACTTTTATAATTTTTAAAACATTAATTGTCATTAATGTTACTGAATGTATTTTTTCATAGCAACGAAGGGCATCTGACGTAATAAACTTGACGACGGGAAATTATCAAAAATTATCAGTTTAATTTAGATTTCTGTAGCTTTTTATTGGTCAGAATCTCCTATGAATGAAATAATCCAAAATATATTTTTTAATTTTTGGTGCTTTTAAAGCAGTTCGTAGCATGGATGAAATGGCAGGTGATATACACTAGTGGCCAACATTCTGGAAACTTTACAAAAATTTTAGTTTTGTTAGCAGCAGTCATCTCGATGAAAATTGTTGCATTTGATTCGTAAAAGTCTCAGTTAACTTTGTGAACTGAAGTGATGATGACAAAATTAAAATTGCATTACTGAAAAAGGAAAATGCATTTTCCGAAATGCATTTCGAAGTGTTGAAATTGAAAATGATAAATTTGTAATTCGGAAATAATTGAAATGAGTTCAATATTATGGTGCTCCGAGGCACCTGGTGCCTCGGTGATCCTCGTCGTCATGATATTCGTGTTGAGCGGACCCAAAAACCTCCAAGTATGTAGTAATATTTTAGTAATAATAAAAAAATTCTTTGGTTTCTAATAAAAAACTTGTTAATTTTATGAAACTTAAAATTATGAAAATTATCTTTTTAAACGCTTTTCTTTAGTTCAATCGTTTGGGTCAAATCTTTAGACGTTAATTTGACTGCCTTTTCTTCAATGCAAATGAATGAAAATTTGCAGACATATGCATTCGCGAGAACAATACACGAATAGTCAAAAAACAATATTTTAATGTTTACTAATCGTTTAAATAAAAACACGACTTTAATGGAAAATGCTTAAATACTCTTGTTTTTTACAATGAAGAAACTTGAAACTTTTACAGATTGTAGCTAATTATATGAACTATACATAACTTCACTTTTTACTTTAATTGTTTACTTTATGCTTAATAAATAAACAATAAAGTTTCAAATTTTTTGCCGATTCCGACTATTTTTCATGTTTGTACATCATATTATACATATATTTTAATAAACATGACGATATATTTTAATGTTTGAACAGTGTAAGACTAAAAAGTAAAAAATAAAAAAATATGAATAAATTTTTTTTATGAAACGCTTTTCTTTAGTTACGAGTGACTAAAATTAAAAATATAAAAAATCAACTAAAAACAAAAAATAAAAAAAATTCTATCTCTACGGATTATTCGAAAAAAACTGTTAGACAGATTAAATATACAAAAATCTCACACATTCGTTAAAAAATTGAAAAAATCTAACACATTCGTTAAAGAAAAGCGTTGGGCGAAAACCATTTATTGGATGAAGACGCGCCCCACGCTTTTGTTTAACGAATGTGTTTTATATTTTTTTAAATTTTTTAAGGAATGTGTGAGATTTTTGCATATTTAATCTGTCGTAACAGTTTTTTTTCGAATAATCCTTTTAGTTTGATTTTTTGTTATTTTTTGTTTTTAGTTGATTTTTTATAATATTTTTAATTTTAGTCACTCGTAACTAAAGAAAACCGTTTCTTAAAAATGTTTTTTTATATTTTTTATTGTTAATACGTAATTACAGCAGTTTCGACTTTTTGCTTTTGTATTAAAAATAAACTTTTCAAGTTCATTATCGAATATTGGTATTATTTAGTAATAACCTAAAAGTATTTTGAAATTTAAATTAAATATCGGCCCATTTTGCTTCCTGGCTGTTCCTTATTACCCCTAATATGGGACAAAAAGGAACACCAGAAAAGGTCTCGAAAGATTTTAAAATTACACATTTCTATCATGATTATAATTTATCGATAAGTGTGTGTAATTTCAATATAGTGAGCACAGTTTTCACAGTGTAATTCAAAATAGTAGACTAAGAGCCGCTATAGGTGAAATTTCTTAATCATTTTAGGCACGATGGGACCCTATAACTTAAATAGTAGAACCTAAAAGAAAATGTTTGAACACTGTGCCGTCACTTTTCAGTGGCACATGCGTCGACAGTGGCGCATCAAACTTTCCACTTATGGACGGGATAAATAAATTAAAAGTTAACAGAACTTACCAACAGAATTAATTTTTTTTATTTTTTTTTTAAGTTCTATGTGATTAACACATAGAATTCAGCGTAATTTTAACCCACCACCCCCTTCCCCCTGCCCCCACCGTCAAAAACTTCATTTTTCGTTTCTATTTTTTTTTTGGTGGGATCCAATCAATTTTAAAATTTAAAAAAATCCACATGCATATCTGAGGCTTTTATAAAACATGCCTATTTTTTATAGACCCATAGGTAGAGTGCACATAACCTCAAAAAATTAAAAGAAATTTTTTTTTCAAAAAAGCGTATAACTTTTTTTGAGGAATAGCTGCAGGTCTAATTTTTTCTTAATCCTATGTGTTTTATCAAACACTATATTTTTAATTTTTTTCATATTTTTCCGTAAGGCTCCCCACCTTCAAAAATCCGAAAAACTGTTTTTTGGGGGTTTTGGGGGATTTTCCCTATTTTACAAACTTCATAATATATCAAATCAATTTTGTTTTTATAGGTTATATATAACTTGAAGTAACTGAGTCCTTTAGAATATTTAAAAATCAGAAAAACACGTTCAAACCCCCCAAAACCCCCTTAAAAAACAGTTTTTTGAATTTTTGAAGGTGATCAGCGTTACACAAAAATCTGAAAAAAATTATAAATATAGTGTTTGATAAAATACACAAGACTAAGTAAAAATTAGATCTGCAGCTATCCCCAAAAAAAAGTTATATACTTTTTTCCAAAAAAAATTTTTTTAAATTTTTTGAGGTTATGTACACTCAACCTACAGGTCTATAAAAATAGACATGTTTAATAAAAGCCTTAACTATGCGTGTGAATTTTTTGAAATTTTAAAATTGATTGCATCCCACCAAAAAAAAAAATAAAATCGAAAAATAAAGTTTTTGATGGTGGGGGCAGGGAGAAGGGGGTGGTGGGTTAATATTACGATGAATCTTATGTCTTAATCACATAGAACTTAAAAAAATGAAAAAAATTAAATTCTGGTAATGGGGGACGGTATTTTTTAATTTATGTATCCCGTCCATAAGAGGAAAGTTTGATGCGCCACTGTAGACGCATGTGCCACTGAAAAGTGATGGCATAGTGCTCAAACGTTTTCTTTTAGGTTCTACTATTTAAGTTATAGGGTCCCGTCGTGCCTAAAATGATTAAGAAATTTCACCTAAGGTAATTGTACCATATTCCGGCCTATTAAGACTTTTCTACCTTTGAGACAAAATTCTAATTGTTAAAATAAGTATATTTGTATGTCGTATAATTTTAACTCAAAAATAGAACTTTTATATTTTGAGTGCGGTATTTTTTTATATAGAGTAACCTACATTTCATATCAAATTTAATATTTTTAATTACCACTCCAATGTCTTTAATTACGTGCTATAATTTCGAGGACTAGAGTAATTCCGTTCTAGTTGGTACCTATTTCCGGCCTACGGTTAGGTGGTCAAATAAACTTGTGTACTAGGAATAATAGCACTAGAAAATACAAGTAAAAGACGTAATAATAAGAAAATGGGATATACCTTGTTAGTTGAAATTAGTCACAAGGATGTTACTGAAATAAGTTTAAAAAATATTACTTACAAAATGTAATTATGTATTAAGTACACACAAAAAAAAATTAAAATTAAACAGTTTGGAAATCCACAATAGAAACTAATTATCGGCATCATTAAAGTCCGGAACAGAAAATATACCCCTTTTGTTGACTGGTATAGGACATTTTATTTTCTTCAAGACATCCTCAGAGTTGTAAATTAGTATATCGTCCTTATCAGGCCAGCGCCAATTGGTTCCACTATATGTCATTGTTTTGACCTCGTATTGTTTTGGATTTTTGTTTATAACTGCCTTTACAATTCCTGGAAACCTTTCACCTTCGTATGAAATCACTACGTAATCTCCTATCTGGATTGCCTTAGGAAGAGGTTGGAGTGTGTGATTTTTTGTTTCGCGGTTATCATCTTTATTTTCTTGATCGGATAAATTCTTTTCTCCT
This sequence comes from Diabrotica virgifera virgifera, assembly GCF_917563875.1. Classification (NCBI taxonomy): domain Eukaryota; kingdom Metazoa; phylum Arthropoda; class Insecta; order Coleoptera; family Chrysomelidae; genus Diabrotica; species Diabrotica virgifera. The sequence continues at coordinate 88,252,080 of NC_065447.1, read as the reverse complement.
ACTTCTTGTTCTTTTTTTCTTTTTCCATTATTGGACAGTTTCTTTTGTTTTGCGCTTTTAGTTTTCTTTTTATTTTCATTTATTAGTCGGTTTTCTTTCTCCATCTTCCTCAATGCTGCTTTTTCCAGTTTACTTTTCTTTTCTTGTTCTACACGTCTTTGGTACTCTATGTATTCTGAACACGTCGCTACTGCTGGAGTTATTTTTCTCTTGACCGTTTTTTTATTTTGGCTAGTAGAGGCAGTTTCTGGCCAATAGAATGCATTTTTAAACGGTGTAGAAAATTCTGACTTAGAATCATTTTGTGTCCTAATTGTTTGTTGATAGGACTGAACTGCTATAGTTTCACTTTTTTCTGGTGTGAAATGTCTTTCGCTTGTAATATTTTCAGGTATGACTCCTTCCTCCATGTCGCAGTTATTCTTACTAAGTGTGGTTTTAGTTTTTTCTGGTGTGAAATGTCTTTCGCTTGTAATATTTTCAGGTATTACTTGTTCTTCCATGTCGCAGTTATTCTTACAAAGTATGGTTTTAGTTTTTTCTGGTGTAAAATGTCTTTCGCTTGTAATATTTTCAGGTATGACTCCTTCCTCCATGTCGCAGTTATTCTTACTAAGTGTGGTTTTAGTTTTTTCTGATGTGAAATGTCTTTCGCTTGTAATATTTTCAGGCATTACTCGTTCTTCCATGTCGCAGTTATTCTTACTAAGTATGGTTTTAGTTTTTTCTGGTGTAAAATGTCTTTCGCTTGTAATATTTTCAGGTATTACTCCTTCTTCTATGTCGCAGTTATTCTTACTAAGTGTGGTTTTAGTTTTTTCTGGTGTGAAATGTCTTTCGCTGGTAATATTTTCAGGTATTATTCCTTCTTCCATGTCGCAGTTATTCTTACTAAGTGTAATTTCAGTTTTTTGTGGTGTTGAATGGGTACGTCTTGTAAGATCTTCAGGTATTAGTAGGTTATCAGATAGTGTCACCGATTGTTGTTGTGAGTCTGGTGTTGAATCAATATTTGTTGTTAAATTATTAACCTGGGAAGAATATTCCAAAAAGCCATCCTTTTGTACGTCAAACTGTATAAAATTCTCATCGTTGACGGCAGACCAATACACATTAATGTCAGACAGGTTATCCACAAAGTTTGCTTCCAGCGTTGAGTTGCCCAAATCAAAATTATTATCGTTTGTATTTTCACTTGTCGTTACACTGCTGTTGACTGTTTTCCAAAAAAGATACAAATTTGTATCCTTTACATCTCCTATCCAATCCCCATTGCATTTTTTAAATTCACGTATTTTCTCACTACCTGCCCACTCCTCTAAGTATTTGACTATTTGGTGCGAATTCTCGGTGGTTGAAGTTCCTGGGGAGGATTGTATCGGGAAGTTGATAGATGGAGTGTTGACATTAGTAGTGCTATTAGAACTCGAAGATTTTATGAGCTTGCTATAATTTACGGCATCCGGATTGAAAGGAAATAATCCACAAGCACGAAATCCATGTTGTATAGTTTCAGGTTTTAAAGAAACTAAAATGCAGTCTTCTAACAGTGGACCAAATTCGCAACGTTTTAAACGTCGACCATTATTTTGCATTCGCCAGTCATGGACTTTTTTCCTCCACGCATTTTTGAGGCTGTGAAAAACTGCCACATCCATGGGTTGCAATATATGTGTAGAGTTAGGCAACAAGGCAATCAAAACAATGTCATTGTCTCTACAAAATTCACTTAGAGGTAGCGACAGGTGGGAAGAGTGTCCATCCATGAATAGTATAACTGGTCTTTTAATATTTTGTTTCAATAAGTATGGATAAAAAACATTTGTGACGTATTCATAGAATGTTTGGCACGTCATCCAGCCACTATCCGATCTACCTAGTGCCCATGTGGAGGGATATTTTGATAATATATTTTGTGGAATCCTCTTGTACGGAAACAAAACGAAAATGGGCATTAATTTACCATCAGCAGAAGAGCCCAGGGAAAGAGTCAAACGTTCCTTTTCATCATTTCCAGACATGGAATACATGGTCCGAGTACCTTTTCGTACTAAAACACCTTGACCTTTGGGACATAGAAAAAATGCTGACTCATCGCAGTTAAAAATTCTGGAAGGGTCTTCGAGAATTTCGACCAAATTATTATCTTCCAAGTAACTGTAAATTTTTTGAAACCAAGCTCTGATCTTCTCTTCATTGGCACCAACCCTCGCTGTGGTAAGGGTTTGAGAGACTCTTTTAGTAATAGTTGAATTCCTTTTTAAAAATCCCTCATACCAATGTCTGCCTGGTAAACCATTTTTAAATTTGTGTGGACGATTTAGCTCTTTGACCAGTTTTGAGACTGAATATAATAACTGATCTTTAGTAACCGGAAAGCCAATGTCTGTTAAATGATGTACCCATTTTACTATAAGATTTTCTTCAGTTGTTAGAATAGTTGGGGCTCCAGCAAATGATTGTTTTGTGTATTTTCTGTGTATCTTATCTAATAATGTCTGTTTAGGTATATTGTATAATTTCGAAGCTTTATACGCAGACATTGTTTTACTTTGGATAGATTCCAGGGCTTCGTTTAATAATTCCGGGGTGTACCTTTTTGATGGCATTTTATCTGAAAAAAATTACATATATAAGACTCAAGTAGGTATAGTAAGAATATAATCATACATACTGCTTGATATAGTTTAGCTGCGTATAAATGTAATAATGGACAAAAGCTACATTGCCATTTCAAATTATGGTCTAAAGGACGTTTTTATGGTCATTTAATATTCTGTGAACCTATAACCGTGCTATTTAAATTAAATGTATTTATCTAATTTAATACAGTCCCAGTTAATTTAAAATAAAACCAATGAAATCAGTAATGTGTTTTGAAATGCCGTTTAAAAAAACTAACAAAATTGATTAAGTACGTTTCTTAATTAAACCAAAACAAATACTCATAAAAAGATTACTATACAGCATAACTCTATTAAGGAATAGTTGGACAAATACCATTATAAAATTCAAATAACAACAAACAGACTGGTCAAATACTGGCACGTAAATATCTCAATCGAACCGTTACAGGTTTTAGTAGCACTAAAAAGTAATAATCTTACCCGTTGAAGTGATTATGAATAAAAAAATAATAATAATATTTAACCCTTCCCATCCGTAATTCCGTCCATAAGACGGAATAATGTACATGAGATATAAAATGCGAACATAATTGCGTGCGTCATTAAAAAGACATTTTTTCAAGAAAATATTAATTACACGTAACGAAATTAAAAGTAATAATATCAGTAAGAAGTAAGGCCCAGAAATAATTACTATTTCCTCAAATAAACAAATAAAAATGCCCACTGAAAAATCGAATTCATGGTATGACTTCGGTTAATTTTTGAGATATAACACAGTTTAGAATTCAAATAATAAGAAGGTGGTTGACAGAATATTAGTACGTAATTATCTCAAGCAAACTTTTAGGTTTCAATGTTCCACTATAAACAAAATGTTGACCCATTCGGTTAATAAATCGTTACAAACAAGTAATAACAGTTGAACCTTTTATTCCTTAATTCCGTCCGTAGAACGGAATAGCGTACATGACATACAGAATGAGAACATAATTGCGTGCGTCATTAAAATGTAATTTTTTAATAAAATATTAAAAATTATCTTACGAAAGAATTAAAACGAAATAAATAAATGCATATTGGTTATTGGAAATATAGATATTTCTTATAAAATCTTACCAACTTCTATTGAGAACTCTATGATGATTGGGATCACTCGTTAAACAAAAACAATAACACGTGGTGCTTATTCAACGATTCTGTGCATACTGGGTATTCATGACAAGTGAAGGTGCCAGCAGCCGCATGAAAAATGGCGGGAATTTTAATTACTGCTTTCAAAAGCATCATAGATTTGAATACAGTGTGTGAGTATTCCGCCTTTTCAAAATATATCTTATTTTACGACTTTAAATGTAATGGACCGCAATTGTGTACTAGGCCGTAATATCGTGCAGTTACCTTATAGCGGCTCTTAGTCTATAGTGAAATCGGATCTTTCTACCCCGCCCTACCTTCACTGAAAATTAACAATGAAATAACGTCAAACGGTAAACAAAGTGTAATGCAAATGTAGTAACTTTAAAACAAAGTTTTTGAAGGAGCAATATTTTCTCCCATTTGTTTTCATTATGCAAAAAAAACTTGATAAAAAAAACTTACGAATTGTTCACAGAATTTGGCGTCGAACACGGAGTAGGCCTTTTTTCTTCCCGTATCGTACTATGATTTATCTTCGACGTAAGCCTCTTAAGAACATCATCCATAGTCCGTTTCAGCGGATGCGAGGAACTGTTATTATTAACTAAACTATTGTTATTATTATTATTGTTATAACTGTTCGTTTTTATATCAGCACTGGGACTACTACACTCCGAAGAGTTCCGTCGTCTTTCGTGATCCGTGTGTAAGGATAACGCCTGAATACTACTAGAAACGAAGATGTGAGGTTCGCCCATTCTGGCCGACTTATTGGGAGGCATGCGGTCCTCCTCGAGGTCCTCTCCTTCACTGGGAGAGACACTGCCCGGCGAAGACGGTTCCGATAGTTTGTAAAACGCGTTGGAGTTGTGGACCATAGTATTGTTGTCTTCCTCGCAGATATCACTTAGGTTATTGCTGCTCGTCTCGTCCAGATCGGTGAGACCTCCTCCTTCGCTGCCGCTGCCGGTGTGTTGAATTCCTGGTGTCGTGGGGTCTGTTGAGTTGGTGCCTTCGTGTAGTTTTGTAGGTGGTGACTTTCGTTTTGAGGACATGTTTCTGAAAATAAAAATAAATGTAAATCATCATATTTTCTTCAAGAGCTCTTGCAACAACAAATTTTAGAAACAAATATCAATCCAGAATGTAGTGAATGGTATTAGGACAGGATAAAGTTAAAACAATAGTATATTGGACAACAAGAGAGAAAAAAGACATATTTCTCACGAGCGCAGAAGTTTGTTGACACGAGCCGAGGTACGAGGCGAGTGCCGCAAATCAAGCGAGAGAGAAATATGTCGTTTTCTCACGTGTTGTACACTGTACTTTTTCTATGGATGCGTTTTTGTCAAGAGTTAAAACTTCAAAATTAAATAATTTAGGTGCTTTTATGTAGATTATATGCCAAAATGGAAATAAAATAAATATTATACACATTTGTAGGTATTTAATATTCTTAATATTTATATACTTTTATTTATTTAAAATTATAGTTAACAGTTATATTTGAACAGTTTTGAAAGGCAATTTTTGGCAAGTTTTGATTTGACACATTTTATTTGACAAAAATATTTTTGTTTGTATTGTGCATGTTACCATGGAAACCGCGATTTTACGTATGGAACCCGTGAGAAAAAATATTTCTCACTGCAATGGCCGACTTTTCTCACAGCCTGAGAAATTGTTCGTTTTGAATGTATGTAAGTAGTGAGAGAAGTTTCACATTGTATAGCATCCATAGAAAATAGTTATTTGAATAACAAGGGAGCAAAGTGCTACTTTTCCTCCCGAGAATGAAGTTTACTGCCCGACGCGTAGCGGAGGAAAAGGCACTTTACGCCCATGTTATACATATGATTTTTCCACCTCCCTCAAATAACATGTCATTTTTTCATTTTTAAATAATTTATTTATGTAACTAACAAAATTTATTAGAGAACTAAAATTATTAACAAGTAGGCACAGTATAACTGTCAACTGTCAAATAAAAATCAAATTATTAATGTAAACATTGTTAAATAAAAATAACAATTTATGTTTTTTATCATTCTGCAAAATACAGGGTGTTCTATAAATAAACGTTAAAATGTATAGATGCTTACGTAATAGAAAATAGAATACAATAAAATGCGTCAATAGGTTATTTCATCGATGACATACCATGACGTCACTTTTACTTTTACTCCCTAGGGAGTAAAAGTAGGTACTTTGTCTCCCTACGCAGGAAAAGTACGACTTTGCTCCCCACAATGAGGCCAGGATATGTATACTTTTGGTAGAGGTAGGTGGACAACATTTTTGTGCGGTACTTATTAATCTGCCAATAAAAATGGTGATACATGAAGAATCTTAAAAAATAAAGGGTTTAGATACCAATATGTATTTTATATTTGTTATTCATGAATGAATAGGTCCTCACTAAAAACGGCCGACAGACCCTCCCAGATTTCTCATCCTGTTAGATGTATCTAATAATATTCTTCATCATACAATGTATGACTCGTATGAACGTATGACTTAACTTTCGTTAACTTTTTTTTATTTACTTCTTTATGCCTCAACCTCAAAGGGTCATTGTCACAGTACAATTTAAAGTTTTACAATTAATTTCGTTCATTTATAGACTATAAGTACGAAGATAAATTGTTTATATCAGTTCCTTACTTCACTTAATATAAGTTGAGCCAAACATAGTACACAATTTCACGACCAAACATTTTCAAAATTGCAGAACACTATAATTCTGAATTTAATCGCGGTCACAATTTAATGTCAGTCACTTAATGTTGCTTGAAAGGTGTCTTGTAGTTTATATTGAAGTCTCTTCATGCAATAGAGAGAACACTTCAGTAAAACATGGCGAACTCTGAGCACAATATCACATATTCTTTTTCCAAAGTCAGTTTGCCAACTGTCGGCTTTTGAGATTCTTTGATGCCGATGCCGACCATTGGCGTGGAAATTAAGAAAAAGGATCAGTTCATCACATGCATATTTCAAGAAAAATCATATAATTTTTATTAATTTTTGCATAATTATATTCAGGAAAATCTCTCAATTTTTGGGCAGAAATTGTTTAAACAATTTTTTAAACAAATTCAAAATATCACCTTTTGTGCTCCAAAAAATATTTTTTTAGGTTTTTGGGTGACTCGAAATAAGAAAGGTACTTTGTCATTTTTCTCAAAAGTTAATAGTTTTCGAGTTATAGGCGATTTAATATCTGAAAAATGCGAAAATACGCATTTTGGAGGTTTAAAACTCATATTAAAATTATTGTCTTTGAGGTTGTCAAGAGCTTAAATTGAAGTTTAAATACCTATTCATTTTGAAGATTCTGAACAGTAATCGGGTCTAACTTCGATTTAGACCGTTGTTTTTAATTGTTAATTATGCGCGTCCATCCGATTTTTATGCCGTATACTATTTCAAATTCAAAAATCTCTTATTTTGCTTTGTTCTGAAAAACATTTTTTTGTTTATTTTGTGTGTCATTCTAAACAAAAAAGGTTTCTTGTAATTTTCTAAGATGTTAATAGTTTTCGAGTTGTAAGCGATTTAAAATCTGAAAAATGCAAAAAATACGCATTTTCGAGGCTTGAAAACTCATATGTAAGTTATAGTTTTTGAGGTTATCGTGTGCTTAAATTGAATTTTAAACATTCATTTTCAAGATTCTAAAGAGAAATCGGGCCTAACTTTAATTTAGACCGTTGTTTTTTAATTGGTAATTATGCGCGTCTATCCGATTTTTATGCAGTATACCATTTCAGAAATCTCTTATGAACTCAGAACAATGAAAAGAAATATTTTGTGTTTAGAATAGCCTAAAAAATCTAAAAATAAAATGTTTTTGAAATAGTATACCGCATAAAATCGGATGGACGCGCATAATTAACATTTAAAGAATATCGGTCTAAATTGAAGTTAGACCCGATTACTATTCAAAATCTTGAAAATGAATGTGTTCAATTTAAGCTCTTGACAACTTCAAAAATAATAATTTAAATATGAGTTTTTTGTTAGACGAAAACTATCAACTTTTGAGAAAAATGACAAGGTACTAGGTCTGGATCCCGCGTATGAAAAAAAAGTTGATTAATAGCAAGCTGAAAATTTGTTAATAGCTTAAGGGTGTCTAGTCGGATAAACTTTGATATATGGGAACACTGGAACAGGGGCAGTTTTAATTATGGAACAGGTTAAAAATTTGGAACGGTCAGACCACGAAAACGGCACATTTATTTTGTCCGACAGAACAGATTTAAACTCTCCAAACAGAGATTAAACTCTAATGCAAAAATCAGAATGCTATTTATCACCTGTCATAATTCCTGTCATTTGACATATTCTACATGTTCCACTCATTAAAACGCCCATTTGGTGATAAATAGCAGTCTGATTTTTGCATGAGAGTTTAATCTCTGTTCGGAGAGTTTAAGTCTGTTCTGTCGGACAAAATACATGTGCGCTTTTCGTGGTCTGACCGTTCCAAATTTTTAATCTGTTCCACAATTAAAACTTCCCCTGTTCCAGTGTGCCCATATATCAAAGTTTGTCCGACTAGACACCCTTAAGCTATTAACAAATTTTCAGCTTGCTATTAATCAACTTTTTTTTCATACGCGGGATCCAGACCTATACCTGTCTTGTTTAGAATGACCAAAAAATTTTATTTTGGAGCAAAAAAGGCGATGTTTTAAAGTTTAAACAAATTCTGAACAAAAAATTTGCTCGACGCCCTTCAGATTTGTTTAAGGGGATATTTTTGAACAGGAATTTGCAAATAAATCGAATTACATATATTTTTTTTCAGATTGGAACGTCCTCACAATATGGAATATCTACCTATTTTCTTTGTAATAAACTAATAAGTTATAAACTGTCTTATAAACATTGATAAACGTCCTTTGCAGCGGTGTCAACCCTACCCAATTTTTTATTTCGTCGCTTTCGTTTTAAGGAATGATATGTAACAGTTCCTAATTTAACAATTTTTTAGATCGTCTTATACTCGATTTTTGTTAATTCCTGAATTCCCGAAACAATTGCATTCTCAGTCATTCCAGTATATTCTTTTTTGAAACGAGTTCACATTGGACGTGCAAATCGTTGTTTTTTAATTCGATTTATTATTTATATAGTAGCAAAATATAACCTAACCTTCCAGTTACAACTCCGCCACTGTTAGATGGACAACGACAAAATTTGTTTGTTGAGAAACAGGTGTTCCGCTGTGCTGTGTTGCCACCAACGATGGCCGAAATACGATGCCAATTTAACGATAGGCAGAGTAGGGAAGAACTAACTAATAGTGTTCTTTTGTTGTTGAATTGAAATGAAATATATAAGTAATGGATGTGACCATCACAGTTTGGTTTTTTATTACTTAAAATTTGATACTTTCAATGTTTAAACTTGTTTTAACATTAAAGCAAATTTTTAATATCTCGTTAAAATCATCAACATGGCAACGTCAATTTAAAATTGGCTTCTTAATTTTGTCCAGCCTACAGTGTTGCCGATACTCTAAAATTTCTTTAAAGTATAATATATACAAAGTCGGTTCAATTTATTAGTGAAGGCCCATTGAAATTTTAAGTACCTAGTTAACTAATTTATATATTTTTTAAGAATATTTTTATATTATCTTTATAACAGTGCCATTGAATAACAATTGAATAGTAAAGTAGAGAAAAAATTTTCAGAATATATAAACTTGGGAATTTTAGGAAATATATCTGACAACCTTGATTCGAAAGCCGGTCTCTTTGATATCAATATGACTGCTGATTATGTTGGAAAATTATTAGTGGATAAACTACGTAGTACTGTTGTTTTAATTCATTCTCCTGCAGATGTTTATGGGTGATGGCGGTGTGGCCTATTCTCAGAGGAGAGAGAATGGATTCCACTTGGTCTGCCAAGCATTGATTAGCTTTGAATATAAGTTTTGCATCTAGATGTGGAATGCTTCTGGTTTCTACAGCTCTCGGATTCGATACTGTTAGTTTTTCCAAGGAATATACTTATGCATTACCAGCAATTCCGATATGTAATGGAATCCATATAAAGATGACATTTATGTTCATAGTTTGCAGTTGGATTAATGCTGATTTAATAAGTACATAGTAGACTTGGATGACGAGGATATAAGTTAAGGCAGTTACAGAACTTAAGAAATCCATAATAATGACAGGGTTTTTGATATTATTTTCTACCACAAAATTTATTGCGTTGAGCGGTTAACTCGGCTGTGTAAATGGAAGTTAATTTGGGGAGTTTATTTATTTTTTTTTTCATTCAACATAAACGCTGCTCCCACTCCTTCTATAGTTTTAGAGATATCGGTATATATATTATTATTGATGGATTCGACCGTTACTTGATGGAAGTTCATTTTATCTAACAATAAAAAACTGAAAACGTTTGTTTTCTATACTTCCACAAAATTTATTATATCTAAGTGACTACAGCTGTTTCGGCGGAGTGCCTTTCTCAAGTAATATAGTTTACAATGTGTTTGCCTTTTTAATCTTCAACTGAAGAGGTTGAGGAGTGGGGAGCTGTTTGTCTCGAGTTGGTCATTCAGAATTATATCTGTATTTTTCAGTTTATTAATTTCCATAGATTCTAAAAAAGATAGCTTAAGGCCTTTATTTTGAATATGTAGAATTTTAAACTCTTCATTGAAAGAATGATTATGATCTAGAAGGTGAAGTGCGTATGTAGAAGTGTCTGTTTTTCTATTGTTGAATGCCCTTTTGTGTTCTGCTATCCGTTTGTCAAAAGTTCTGCCAGTTTGACCGATGTACGTTTTCGGACAGTCACCACAAGTTAGTTTGTACACACCACTCTGTAGTTGCTTTCTCTTTCGGCTTTTATTGTTCTTAATATATTTGCTTAAGTTGTTGTTAGTTCTGAAAGCTGGTGTTATTCCTTTCTTTTTTATGTATCTGGCTATTGTTGTTGTTATCTTGCCAGTATATGTGAGAGAGCAGAAGGTACTGGGTTCTTTCTGTGGTGGTGGATACACTAATTTCAGGGCTTTCTTATGGAGTTTTTGGTTTAAAATTTTGTTAACTGTTTGTTCGTTATAGCCGTTGTTTACTGCTATTTGTTTAATGATGTTTAGTTCTATTTCGAAGTTATTTTTTGTCATGGGAATTTCTGTCAGTCTATGTATCATGCTATGGTAGGCTGCTAATTTGTGTTGTGTAGGATGGGATGATGAATTGTGTATAGTTGTGTCAGTATGGGTAGGTTTATGATATATGGAGAACTCATGTTTGTTGTGTAGTCTGGAAATCGTTACATCTAGAAAGTTTATAGAGTTATTCTGTTCTGTTTCTACTGTAAACTCAATATTATTATGAAGTGAATTAATATATGATAGAAATTGGTCAAGTTGTCTGTTAGTTCCTGTAAAGCATACTAGTATATCATCCACGTATCTCCACCAATATAAGAACTGTTTAAATACGGGATGTTTAGAAATTGTTGTTTCAAGTTGGTTCATAAATATATCTGATAGCAATGGGCTTAGAGGATTACCCATAATAAGTCCTGCACTGTTGTTTGTGTATATTTGATTATTGAATTCAAAATAGTCTTGATTTATGCAAATTTCAAGAAGGTGTAAAATTTCAGATGCAATGATCGGATTTGTACTATTATGGTCTAAAAGATTCTTAACTAAAACAAAAGTTTCTGTAGGAGGAACACTAGGAAAAAGATTTTTTACGTCAAATGAAATTAGTCTGGAGTTTTTGGGCAATTGAAAATGTTGTATTTTATTAACTAGTTCTAGTGTATTTTTTACGGTGAATTTAGGTGAAAATTTAGTGTATTCTGTAATAATATCTGACAGTTTTTTTGAAATTTTGTATGACGGAGCTGTATAAAAAGAAACTACAGGTCTTATTGGGTGGTCAGGTTTGTGTAGTTTAATAAAAGAGTATAATTTAGGAGGTTGTGGGTTCATAATATTAAGGTATTTCTGTTCTGTTGGATTTAGTATTGATTTTGAATTTTCAATGGCTAGTTTAATTTGTTTTCGGTATTTTTCTGTGGGGTCTTTGTTTAGTTTTATACTGTTTTGGTTAGTTAAAAATTCTATTGTTTTGTTATTATAGTCTCGTTTGTCGATAGCAATAGTAGTGTTACCTTTGTCTGCTTTTGTAAATATTATGTCATGTTTTATTGATTTATTTTTAATTGAAACGGCTATTTGGTTTTCTTTGAAACAGGAATTATTAGTTTCACTACATACATCAGTAATAGATTTTGCAATGATGCTTTTTTCTATGTTTTTGGCAGTTTTGTTTAACGCTACTTCACACTCTACACCTAAATACTCTAAATTTTTTTGATTATTATGTTGAGGCAAGTTGTGTTTGAATCCTTTCTCTAAAAGTTCTATTTCACTATTATTGAATTTAGTATCTGTTAAGTTTATAAATCTATTGAAAAAACTATGATTTGAAAAATTTGTTGTATGAGTATTGAGTTTTTTACTATTGCAAATTAGATTATTTAGTTTTTTACATTGTGTATTAAATTTTTTGTCTATTAAATTATCTACTTCAGTTCTTACTTTAGAATCTAGGATATCAAATTCTATATTATCTAATCTATAATGTAAACAGCTGTAGTCACTTAGATATAATAAATTTTGTGGAAGTATAGAAAACAAACGTTTTCAGTTTTTTATTGTTAGATATATTATTATGTTTATTGTAATATGTCTTGAGTTCTTGGAAGGCATATTGATATAATGCTTTGGGTTCATTAACTTTTTTTTAAGTACTCAAAAAGAGCAAATATGTTTTGTAAGGATAAAAGTATAAAAAGGGAGATTTTTGCGAATAAGATCATCTAACCAATCATTCTTCGATACAAAACCACTTGCTAAGGTGAATATACAGCTTTATACGGTGCATATATACATTATACGAGTAAGTACTTCATATAGATGCAACAGTATATAGTGATAACTACCAACTATTGACCACATTATTTATTCAATCAAGGAGTAAATCTGGAAAGTCTGAGCATGTCAAAGAGTTGGTCAGAAAGATGTACCCAGACATGTCTTTCTACAGCTTCTATACGATTTCTCGATTTCTATCCTTAATTGGGATGAAGATTCCAGAGTTTTTGCAAGAAAACTGGTCACCGTTCCTAATTAACTTATGAAGTAATGATATCAAGATACCTGTAACATGTATCTCAGGTGACTAAGAGGGAAACGTGGAAGAAGAAAAAGCAACAGTGAAAGCCTCAAGTTGTGATTTATTGGTGACTGAAGACTGAAATTAACCTGAATAGTATATGATACTTGAACTGAAATGTCGACAGAAATTAAATGAATTACACTGACATGTTAAAAACGTTCAATGGGGTGCAATAAGGTACAGTTTCATAAGAATATGTTATGTGGTTAAGATCGGGAAGAATGAGAGAGCTAGGATAGATATCACACAACCAGAATGAGTGCAGGTGTTATAGTAGATACTGTCGTAGTACCTGTAGTAGAACAACAAGATCTTAAATAAATAATAACCGGAAGGTTATGTTATTTATAGACACATTTTTAACTCCAAAATCGTTTCACAATATTCAACAAAGTGATCGTATTTGTGGAAATACCACAAATGCGATTGTAGAATTTAATTTTTTTTTTCATTTTGATAACAACATAGTAATAGCGATGGCTTCATCTTTGAAAAACACTTGTCTCTTGTTTCAACATTTATTTAACAATTAGATAAGGCTAATTTGACAAACGTTTTCTAGTATTAAATAATAGATACATTAAACGCGATAATTTATTGATTCCAAGCTGGCCATTCATAATTATAACAGTATTTTTAAGTTAGTTATCTCAAGGTTTATATAGTTAAAGTTTGTAATGTTATTATATACACAAATGTATTCAACTTTTTCACTGGTCCAGTTTTTAAATAAAATTTATAAACTATTATAACAATGCTGAATGGGTTGCATATGCGAGTTCATTTTGAATGAAGTAAAAAACAGACGTACCTACTCACAATCATTTATTGTTTAACTTCCGACAACCGGTTTCGCTCTCTACAATTTGCAGAGCATCATCATGTCAACGGTTGCAAGTAAACTAAATGCTACAAATAAAAACCATAGTTAGAAGTTGAACACCAATAAAAACCATAGTAGCACATTGTCTGGTTGTAAAAAGATGCTATGAGATGAAGCCAATATTTAAAAAAATATAAATTAAAACCACAGACAAATACATATGCATGCATCCATACCGGTAAAAACAAACACTCATATATGTCCGCAAACACATGCACGTTTGCTTTTTACTTCATTTATTATGCTTGGGCCACAGTAACGTTAACATCTAACGTCCATTATCGTAAATCTCTGGGTGTAATTTTTTTTTGCTTTTTGACCCATATGGGCATGCTCCATCAACAGTGTTTTTCATAAATATATATGGTTATTGCAATATCCCTGCGGAAACTACCCATATCCTTGAAAATAAACTGCAGAAACTACCCATATCCCTTGGCGAGCATGTTTTTACGATTTTCTCATTAGCTATGCATTTTTTTGAAACAAAACTTATACATCTTTTTTAAAAACTTGTCAACTTTGGGGCGCCACCCCCGCTAAACGGTGGGTGATAGACATATATTGTCGGGAAATAAATAGTAGGAAATTTGGTCCTCTTTATTTTACTAGTAAGTAAATTTTTTACAAAACGTACAGGAAGGGCTACCTTTCGCAAAAACCACAAATTACCCCCTTTAAAGGGATGAAAAGGGGGTTGCGGGGTGAAATTTTTTAAGAAAAAGCTAGTCTTATAATAAGCACCCCTTGATATACCAGAAAAAAAATAAAACCAGACTTGTGTCCATTTCGCGAGGTTCAACCTCTGTTTCCTACACTAACAATATCAAACCAATATCAATGCATATTATTAATCAAGATCTAGCTTGAGTAACATATCTACTGGTACATTGCTGAGCAAAGGCAAATTGAAAATTACGAGTTTGATAGACCTAGTATTGAACTTAATGGAAGTATAATAAGTGAGAAGTGGTAATAAAAGATCTTGGTAGAAATAAAAACATTTCTACAGTAAAGTCATAGTATTACCGCTTCTCCTGATGATATTTTTAAAAGTAGCAAAACATCGAGAAGCATCCATATATGGTTCACGTAAAAACGACAAGATCCAAACCTGGAAGACGAATATTTAATTTATATTCACGTTTTCTAAGTATTAAACGTATTGTGCGTGAATTCCCTAGTAGACCATTAGTTGTTTGCCTCTGGGTATGTTGTGTAAGTGAGTTACTGTGACCAACAGGGTTTCCCTGCGGCTGAAGAAGGAGCCTACAATGATACGAAACATTGAGATCACCCACACACGAGTTGTCCATATACAGACACTGTTCAAATTCGATTAGTTAATTAATTCAGTCATGGTGGTTGATATACATTTTGGCGGAAGGTAAATCTCATACCTGCCGCACAGTGTTTGTTTACCTCTAAAAATCTTTACGATACTAGATAATGCATGGATTTACTGAAGGTTGACGATAAAATATATAATATGCGTATTATTCTTCAGCGATCGACTAAAGTCCATTTGAGTTATTAAAAAAAATAAGTTTTAGAACGTAGTTATTATCATTAAAATATGAATTCATTAATACTGATAGAATTGGCAATTTTTATTTTGATAAACCTTACCTGTTACACCTTACACGCTAACCACTTTCTTTAATAATCAGTTAAAACAACCAAAAAACATAATTTTGTTATAAAACTAACACATTTCTAATAAATAACATTAATTATAAGTCTAGCACCCACGTTTCTTCCTTTTCCTTATTGAAATTAACTAGAAATCTTAATCGAAAATCCACTTTAAAACCACCGAACCACAATCATCAGCACCTATACGGCATGTAGTATATACCATTGCGACATCTATTTAGAGTTTCGCGATTTTCCATTTCCGGTTAATAAATATGCAGATGCAAATAGAATTAACGAAACTGTCCCAAGAGTAATCACATTTCTCGAATTTGAATACGAACTGATATCAAAATCTAAAGATCAAGAGTGCAGGCTCGTTTTAGTGTTACACATACGAATAGTTCGTTGCGGATGGGACTGCCAGAGGCGTAGACATAATATAACTCATAATTTGAAGCTTATACCGTGGTCCAGAAATTAGGGCTGCAAACAACAGTTCTCATCACACAAACTGATACTAACCGGAAAAAACATCATTCTTTATTTACGCATACAAAGGCTGATTAAGCTGATTTATCTTACGACGGGACGTGCACGTGCCGTAGAACAATAGACGGCGCACGTCCCCGTTGTCGCCCCGTTCCGTTTTACTATAAATTAGCCAATGCTAATTTATAGCGTTAATATAAGTTATAGCTAATTTATGCGTGTTTCATACCACACGACTCTTGAACGTGCCCCGTACGACAGCCGTGCCGTCCACGTCCCGTCGTAAGATCAATATAAGCTAAATTATAAAATTAGTATAAGTTTGGAAATTATTTCAAGCAAATGCTTTAAAACGAATATCGGGCGTCTTATGGTGAGTGGCCTATTAGACGAATCTGACTGTTTAAAGGGATTTTGATCTGAAATTCAACTCATTCCAGGGGCTAAGATTAGAGATGCATCAAGTCAAACTAGTTTGATTTTATTCAACAAATTTGACTTGACTTGAAAACCAAACTTTTTTTGTAAAAAAGTTTGACTTGACTTGATTTCGATATCTTTAGGTTTGACTTGAAATCAAACTTCTTCAAACAGTTTGAAGTTTGAATATCATATTACGCAACGTGTTTATTTCCAATTCTAATTGAGAGCGTACCGACTTTTGTTTTGACTTATTTGGATAGGTCTGCATCTGTACTCTGCTACTCCGCAAATTAGTTTGTAGTTCATATTAACAAGTATATGCTTGGCTTGTTTATTACGTTCGTTTTGAAGTGTGTGCTTTGTGAAATAATATCAGAACCTGAATATTTTTCGGCTCCGAATAAGTACCAGATCAAATTGATTCCGATTTTGAAGGTATTCCCACTGCAAAAATTAAGAGAAAAAAATCTGTAGTCGAAGCATTAATTAAGGAAAATAAATATACTGATTTATTTGATATTGCTGCAGGTGATTTCAAAACAATGAAAATTGAAAAGTGCATACTTGTATTATGTAAAAATAAAGAACAGCGTTATAAAATGACAAATGATGAACTAATTCTTTAAGAGGACATTGCAAAGTCGCAAAAAATTCATTAAACCTACTCTATCAAAAATATAATATTTTGTTGTTCCTTCATAAATTTTTGTTAAAGTAGATTAAATTACACTTGGTATGATAAAAAAACTATCCAAAGAATTCTTTCTTTTAATCTAGTAACACTCAAATATAAAAAAGTTATATTAGGGCAGTCAATGAGAGCAAGAACAGGTTATTACCTCCGAATTCTATCCTACTGCATGGATTTTAATGAAATTTTAGGAATAGCCTGAAAATATCTCCTTATTCAAAGTCTACCCTATGCCGATGTGTGCTTTTGTCTTGGGGGCGGTTCCCACCCCTTCTCGGGGGTGGAAAATTTTTTGGTTAAACAACTACGGAAGTTGCTAGAGAACCTAATTCTAAGCAAAAACTGTTCTATAATTTTTTTTCGAAAACTCAATACATTTTGAGTTATTCGTGGTTGAAAATTGGCCATTTTCATTGAAATATAACACCTTTTCAAACGGTTTTTTTGCGAATACCTTAAAAACAATGCATCTAAATAAAAAAATTATATAAATATAAAATATTTTTGTAGCTCATAAAAAATCAAAGAGATTTTTTCCTTCTTCAATCTTCTAGTTATAACACAAAAAGAGATATGGTAGGTAAAAAGAGTTTGTTTTTTTGGAGCATGCTCAAATCAGTGTATCCAACTTGAAATAACAGAGAAACGGTCGATTTTAGATATATAATGCTACCAATGCCTTTTATTGTGCTTGAAAAGTCCTTTCAAATATGCAATATTAAATGTCGATTACATTCAAACTAAGCGAGATATGCTGCAAAAAATTGATGACTAACGAATTTTAAGAAAAAAATTGTGCAGTATATTTAACCCTTATACACCTAAAATCGACCGTTTCTCTGTTATTTCAAGTTAAATACACTGATTTGAGCATGCACCAAGAAAACAAGTTTTTTTCACTTACCATATCTCTTTTTGTGTTATAACTAGAAGATTCATAAAGAAAATAATCTCTTTGTTATTTTATAATCTACAAAAATGTTTGATATAGTTTTTTTAGTTAGATGCATAGTTTTTAAGGTATTCGCAAAAAACCGTTTAAAAAGATGTTATGTTTCAATGAAAATGGCCAATTTTCAACCAGGAATAACTCAAAAAGTATTGAGTTTCCGAAAAAAATTATAGAACAGTTTTTGCTTAGTATTAGGTTCTCTAGCAACTTCCGTAGTTATTTAAGCAAACAATTTTCCACCCCGAGAAGGGGTGGGAACCGCCCCTAAGACAAAAGCACACATCGGCATAGGGTAGACTTTGTTTCTTGGGCTATTCCCTACTTACTGTGAAAATATCACGTAAATCGATATAGTAGGATGGAATTCGGAGCCCCATACCCTCATTGACTGCCCTATATCGATAAAACGAAACTTGCCAGCAAGCAATTCTATGCATACAGGAATCATTTTCAAAAAATTTACGACCCTATTTTGATTATAATCGCTTCCTGTATTAAGAAACTTTTATGTGGCACTCATTGTATTATTAATTTTCTGATCTTAATTGGCAACTAACATGTCAATCTCGACAAAAAGTATATGTACTAAATAAATTATTTTTCAAACTCTTTCAAACTAGTTTGACAAACAGTTTGAATTTTCAAACCTGTACGATTGACCAGTTTGACTTGACTTGAATTATTTGTCAGAAGGACTGACTTGAGTTTGACTTGAAATTAAGTCAAACTCAAGTCAAGTTCAAACATTCAAGTCAAACTTGTGCAACTCTAGCTAAGATTCGTGGTAAACGGTAAAGCTACTAAAAAGGCAGGAAATGCTCAGACAATATTTAAAAAGCCGATAAGAAACAGTAGCGAAAGAGGATGGAAAGCTACTTCATTTACATTTAAAAATTAATCCACGAGGAAAAATTTCCTGTAGTTGGCTGTATACCATTACAAAAACATAAAATCCTTTATAAAAGGTATATTTGTTAAAATCCCTATACAGGGCTACATCAAAGACATAACTAGTTTTCGATCGGTTGACCGATCATCATCAGTGCAATCTTAGAATCTACATGCAAGCCACCAAAGTAAAAATAACAGGGTAAAAACCCTTTACAATTGATCCGTCATCGGAACATATGACAAAGATGACTGATATGAACATATGACTGATGATGATCGGGCAACCGATCGAAAACTAGTTCTGTCTTTGATGTAGCCCTGTATAGGGATTTTAACAAATATACCTTTTATAAAGGATTTTATGTGATTTAAAAATTACTCCAGTAAAGGCATCCGGTTACTCGTATTTCCAGTATGAACAGTTTTGTAAATGATATGATTGTAGAATCGCTTCTGAATCGTCCCCTTGACCTCACTATAATAAACGTTCAACAATTACAAGCAAAAAAATTCACACCGATAAAATGCTCATGTACCTATAGTTTTCTGGCTTTTAGAAACGGCCAAAGGTCATTTTAACGTTATTTGACCATATTCAGTAAGGAATGTCTGAAATGGTATTTGTATGGGATCTAAGCAAATTTCTGGGAAACTAAGCAACATGAGTTGTTACTTGACGTCTTACTGAACAGATCACAGAAATGCAAAATGGTGAACTTTGTTTCCCACTGAGACACGATGCATAATTTTAATTCTTTTACGAAAATCATAACCTGGTGGGAATTCTTGAACTGACTTAAGACTTAATTGAAATCATATGGGGATTCACCAAAATCAACATACAGCATCTCGAAGATACCCAGAATCATTGATAAGCTTGAAACTATTCACTTATGGTAGGGGAGCCCAAGCGGGGATTTTTGCAGTTACTCGAGCGCGTCAGATTAGCATATGGGGAGAAACCTGGTACTCTGCAGATGTACCTCTACTATATATTGGCTCTTAACACAGGGGAGTTCGTTAAGGGGGGCCCGAAAAAAAAAATCTATCCTTAAAAATACTCGAAGTTGTCAGATTAAGATAAGGTAAGTTAAGTACATGCAAAAGAGTGTATATTTCAAAAATCTGACGATTTGAGCTGGGCGTAAGGAAATGAGCGAGTCGCAAAATTTCACAAGAAAAAAGCGAATATTTCGGGATATGAATGACAGATCGAAAAACTAAAAAATATGTGCTCAATATTTTTTAAAAATCTACCGAATGATATCAAACACGATTTCCCACGGAGAGGGGTGGGGGGTAAATTTAATATTTTAAATACGAATCCCGCGATATTTCGCGAAATGAACATCAGATCGAAAAACTGTAAAATACACATATTCATTACTTTTGAAAAATCTACCGAATGGCACTAAACACGACCCCCCACGGAGGTGGGGTGGGGGGTTACTTTAAAATCTTAAATAGGAGCCCCCATTTTTTATTGCAGATTTGGATTCCTTACGTAAAAATAAGTAACTTTTACTCGAAAGATTTTTTCGAATTATGGATAGATGGCGTTATAATCGGAAAAAACGATTATTGGAAATGGAAAATTAAATTAAAAATGGCAAGCGCCCACTTAAATGGAAAACTTTACTTAACTTTTTTTGGTTTTAGGACCTACTCTTCACAACCCAATAGGTCCCCATAACGCTCGAGTGACTGCACATTTAGCATACTTTGCTCCCCTACCATTAGCTTAATTTTTGGGATTGGCGATCGAATTTAGAAAATTTGCATGTGAAATTTTGCGGCCAGCACTATGGAGTCATAAATGATGATTTCATTTGTATGTAGGATTGGTTGAAATACTTACAGTTTACTGGTAATATTTTCCGACAAATTTTTAAGTGTACCTACTCCAGTTGTTCCGAAAATTTTCCCAAATAGAAAAGTTGTCCCACTCGACATAAATAACTGAATAAAAAAAGTTTCATGAAGGAGGTAATAAAATAAAAGTGTGTGTCCAAGGTCTAAATAGGTTGATTACCTAAAAATGGAGTTATATGAGTGTAAACATTATTTAAATAAAACAAAAGTGATGACAAATCAAGATATCACAATCGACTTAGATGGAAGTGAGATAGAAAGTGTTACAATAGTGTATATACCTAGGTCACACGATCAAGCTTGGCAAACAGAATCAAACGGCAGAAATAACTAGAAGAATCTGGATGACTTGGGCAGCAGTAGGAAGAGTCAGTGATGCGTTGAAAAACAAAAGGATACCAATAAATATAAAGAAAACGGTATTCAACAGTTGTATTCTACCAGTTATGACCTATGGAATGGAGACTATGGCACTTACAGAGGTATCAGCCAATAGATTGAGAACGACACGGAGGGCGATCGAAAGAGCTATGTTAGGAGTATCTCTGAGGGAACATATACGAAATGAGGAAGTGCGAAAAAGGACTAAGGTGGAAGATGTAATTGGCACAATTGCGCAAATGAACTGGAACACGTGGCACGACAAAACATCGAAAGGTGGACGAGAAATATTGTAGTTTGGAGACTACGCGAGCACAGTCGTAGTAGATGAAAACCACAAAAACGATGGCTAGACGACATCAAAGCAAAAATGGGACGAAACTAGTACCAAATAGCACAAAACAGAGAAGAGTGGGGAAGTCATAGGGAGGACTTTGTCCAGGAGTGGATGCAAACAGGCTGCAGAAGAAGAAGAAGAAGAAGAAGAAGAAGAAGAAGAAGAAGAAGAAGAAGAAGAATAAGATGAGTGTATATTCATCAAAATATTCGGACGTTAGGCTATTAAATTACTTGGGCAACAGAACATGAAGAAAACCATATATTATAAACAAACTATAAATTTCAATATAATATAGTACCAAATAGCACAAAACAGAGAAGAGTGGGGAAGTCATGGGGAGGACTTTGTCCAGGAGTGGATGCAAACAGGCTGCAGAAGAAGAAGAAGAAGAAGAAGAAGATGAGTGTATATTCATCAAAATATTCGGACGTTAGGCTATTAAATTACTTGGGCAACAGAACATGAAGAAAACCATATATTATAAACAAACTATAAATGTCAATATAATATACTCACACGCATTTACGCGCAAGAGCACTTTAAACAATTATGGAACACCTACATGATGACAATACAAGAATTTGTTCAGCATAAAAAGGATGCGTCTTCTTCTTCTTGTAGTGCCTATCCGTTTCGGATGTTGGCGACCATCATGGCAATCTGTACTTTTTACACTGCTGCTCTGAAAAGATTTGTGGTTGTTGTGTTAAATCACGAACGTAGATTTTCAGCCAGGAAATCCTTCGCCTTGTTGGTGCGCGTTTTCCTTCTACTTTTTCCTGTAGATTAGCAGCAGCAGTCCATATATCTCACTATTCCTCATGATGTGACCGAGGTTTTTAGTCCTGTCGCCTGGAGGGGTACAACGGCCTTCTTTATTCAGATGGATTTACCCAAGCTTTTTTTATGTATTTTGACCCGTAGATCACGAATTTTTTTGGTAACAGTTGATCCGGATGTCGATAAGATTTTTATAAACAAAGAACTTGAGGAATTACATAACAGCGATTTCTCGTGAAACAAAACATTTTTTTGTATTTTTTGGGTCATTCAAAGCAAAAAATGTTCCTACAAGTTTTTTCGCAGGATGCATAGTTTTCGAGATAAACGTGGTTAAACTTTAAAAAAATCGAAAAATGCAATTTTTGAACCCGAATCTTTTGATTAAAAAAGAAAATGGCAATTCTGCTTACCGTATTTGAAAGTTCAAGTCAAATTATATCGGTTTTGATTATTTGCATTGCTAAAGATTTATTTTTTTATTGTTAAACAAAGCTATAAACACACAGTGTTTCCCGTGGACAATACATGCGTTTTAAGGCATGCTACGTAGAAATTGCCTCGCTTGCACTTGTACCTGCTCTACTTACTCGTTCGATTTTAAATGGGAGATCATTGAAAACATCACTCAAACACTATGTGTTTATAGCTTTGTTTAACAATAAAAAAATAAATTTTTAGCAACGCAAATACTACAAAACCTATATAATTTGATTTGAACTTTCAAATGCGGTAAGTAGAATTGCTATTTTTTTTAATCAAAAGTTATTCGGGTTTGTAAATTGCAATTTTTCGATTTTTTTAAAGTTCAACCGCGTTTATCTCGAAAACTATGCATCCTATCCTACGGAAAAACTTGTCAGAACATTTTTTGCTTCAAATGACCCAAACAATACAAAAAAATGTTTTGTTTTTCGGGAAATCGCTGTTATGTAATTCCTCAAGTTCTTTGTTTATAACAATCTTACCGACATCCGGATCAACTGTTACCCAAAAAATTCGTGTTCTACGGGTCAAAATACATAAAAAAAACTTGGGTAAGTCCATCTGAATAAAGGAGGCTGTTGTACCCTCCCTGGCGACAGGACTATTTCGAATTTGGCCGTTTTTATTGTGGTTAATAAGGGTTGCTTAAAGTAGAAATAAACAACAGCAATATTTAGTAATAAGGACAACATGAAATATATCATCTCAATGCCTTTTATATGTTGTTACTACTACGTCCATGGCTACCCGAGAACAATCACGGATCAATGAGGTCAAGCATACATTATCATTTTACAACTTTTCGTATCACAATCACGGTTTGTGAATAAAATAATAGAAGGATTCATGTGAGGTCGGCATGAATAATTTTTGGAAGCCATTATTTTGATTTGAAACGCATCATTATATGATTAAATTTAAAAATACAGCAAACAGTGTCTGGGACCCAAAATTTTATTGGTTCATTTTGTGCAACTGCACATCAAGTGAAACGCAGAAAACATTTGGCAGATAGTGTCGAACTTATTACATGGATAATAAAAGACTGAAGAAGATGGGGAGGAGGATTTCTACAATTAAGAACATAATATAGAAATTAATCCTCCGTATCTAATACCGAAATTATTGTATATTATTAGCTGAAAATATTAAAGATCTTCAGAGACTGGTGAACATAATAGCGGTGTATGGCCAAGAATACTGTCTAACAATAACAATGAACAGCAAGAAGGAAAGATTGATGAGAATACGTATTCTAAAACTCAAAGAAATAGCGAGAATCTACTAATAATGAACCAATGCCGAACGAGTAGATCAAAATATGCTTGAATATTTGATATCTTGGAACAATAATCAACTCCACAAATAACTATTACTTCCAGAAAATTCAAATTAGAATAGAAAAGGCTAGAGTAAATATTAACAAAATGAGAAGAGTGCTATGCACCAGAGATTTGAAATTACAGCTAAGAGTTCACTCAGCGAAAATGGTACGTAATATTAATAAAAATGTTAATTCAGACAACGAAAGCAATATGTACTTAAAATTTGTCCAATTCTTGGTTTTATTGGAACAAAGCGATGTTCATCAATTCATTATTTTCATTAGTTGATCCAATGTATTACGTTTATTGAATTAATGTTGAATTGATTATTTATACCATAATATCACTTTATTGATATTATGAAAAGTGTTCATTGAATAACGAACACTGTTCATTGAACCAACAACGTCGTTTATTGACCGACAATTCAAATTAGTCGATACCTACTATAAAGACTATTCGTGACTATTCGTTGAGTCAATAACTGTTATTTTTCCTAGCGTATACTGTATACTGTGTCCAATCAATTTCGTTTATTTCTACAATTATTTCCGTTCATTCCTACAATTAACTCCGTTCATTCCCATAATAAATACCCTTATTCTTACAAGCAATTCTATTCATTCCTACTAAATCCCTCTTTTTGTCCTAAGCTTAATGGACTTAACACTGGGATTCCTCATGTGATTCCCTCATAGTTTAACTTAACCATATTGATAAAGTGTTACTTAAAATCAATTACCTAGTATAAAAATAAAAAATTGCAAAAGAAATCTTATAAAAAAACTCATAGTATAAAGTTAACATTAGTCAAAACTATGTACATAGAGGAATGCCGGAATGAATTAAAACAAAAATATCATACCTGTAATATTATATTATAAATAGATATTTTATAAATTGAAATGATCTTGCCGATAAATAATTTGCCGTTAAAAAAATGTCGTTCTTTTTTCTAATAAATAATGCATGTTTGGCTGACTTTAAATTAGCAAAACACGTAATCGTAATAATATTTAAAAATCATTATCATTAAAGAAATTGTACCTATATGTCAATCCGCAAAAAAATTAAAAGTAAGCCAAATTTATTCTTTATTCGTAATTAATCACATACACGATATCCCGAGGGACTTTTATAAAATGGCCATGCTTCCATTATAGATTTTGTTGAAGCAAGATTCATTATTTGAATCAAGCCGTAGGTATCTAGAACATGCCCTCCAACATTGGTCGGATTCCTCAACACTCAAATTTTATATTTTGAGATAGTCTCTTTAACAAAATCTTTTTTGAGTTTAGTTTTGCATTTAGTTTCTTCCTCTAAACGTTGGTAAATTATCACTTAAACCTTTAAGGTTCATTATATTGATGTAATTTACAGTTTGAAGACAAATAAAAGATTGTTCAATTGTCGAGACTATAAAACATGTACTTAACGGAATATTTACAATAAAGCTGACGCCAAAATAATGAGATAATTATTTCAAATTCCAATTAGCAACTGTAAATTGTTTTTACAATAATAAAATTTTTATATTTAAAAGTTTTATTTCAGTTCAGTTATGTATATGGCCTTTAACTACTACCGCTAAACACAAGCAATTTCAAGTACATATTAAATGGTTACGATCCATTAGGTTACTGCTATGACACTGATAGAGATTTTTGTAATTAATGTACCCGTATTATAGGAATTATGTATAGTTCTAAAATTGGAGATGCCTTTTTTGACGTTCGCGCCTCCAGATCGAAAGTAGTTTTCAAGCAGTTCCAATAAAAAAGTAGCCAATAGAAAAGTATGTAGATACAATTTTATAAGTCGATATTAATTCCTAAACACATGAAAAATAAAGTTAACAAATGCTGGTGACAGTGATAAAACAGTGAGTACTAAATCTACTATAGTAGTGGAAAGGATTGAAGACATAAAATTCTCAGCATCATTCACTCCCACAGCGGGGTACCACAAGGTTCCGTGTTGGCATCACTAACTACATACCCTACCTACACACTTCAATAGTAACTTCCTAAACCCATGAAGCACTAACACACACTACTTTACGCAGTTGACACTGCCCTCGTAACAATATCTCGAGACGCAGGTGTCCTCAAAAGATATGCATCCAAACCGTTTTAGCACCCAATCCCTTTCTTCTCTGACCAACCGCGACATTGGCACCGAAAACCACCAGTGCTTTCACAACGAAACCAGTGCCACCATCCAGAAAAACAAACCATGTTCAAAAAGGCAACACAGACACCTAAAACAGGACAGGACCTAAAACACCCGTCATCCGATGATGACAACAACCACTCTCCGACCCAATCGACATTAAGGCAAGACATGAAACAAAAATGTTTAACATTATAACAAGTAGGTACGCTACGCGTACCCTGGACAGCACACCATACAAATATCTCAATATTAACAGTACTCGGCACCAACACTAGGCTTAATTACCACAATCATAACCCAAAATATATTGCTGTTTTGGACCCACTACCAGAAGAAAGGAATATATGGAGATACTAGTGGTTGAAGGCAAAATAGATGGTAAAAAACCTGAGGAAGATCGCCACTCCAATGGTCAGACCCAATAAAGACACCACTGGATACTCTGAGGCGGTAGCACAATACGCCCAATAGAAAGAATAATGGATAGCAACCATACGTCGAATACCAGAATGTCACCATATCCTTGCGAAGGATAGAGGATAGAGGAGAAGGAAAATGAATTGTAACCCCATACAATTTTCTTTCTATTCTCCATTCATATAATTTTTTGTGCGTAGTGTTTTTCCATCTTTAATGATCAGGTTCGGAATAAACAAATAAATACAATTGATTATATTCCTTTATGATTAATTGGTTAAAAGAACATAATACATAAATTTCTACATAAATAAAACAACATTCTTCTCGAAAAGCATGTTTAATTCCACCCTACTCTCCTCCAAAACAAAATCTGTATTCAATTAGGTAAACTCACAGGAATCAAATTGGGTGCTCTCGTCAAAGGGAAGATTAATAAAAGACTAGAATATCAAGGATAACAAACTACGAAGCACCATCACCTACAATAAGAATTATAGCTCACATAGAATTAAAAGATAAGATAGGGATAATACAAATATGCGGACGAACAGAAGGTAATGAAGAAGAGACAATGACAGAATTTTTTAACGTACTCCAAAATTCATACTAGGTACTAAGAGTAGGTTAACAACGTTTGTTGTTTTGTTTTTGTTTGTTCTTTTTTTTTAAATATTCATTATTTTTTTAATTATTTTTTTATTTGTTTATATTTTGTTTATTAATTTTTTTTAAATATCAATTTTCATATTTTTTAAGTGGTTATAAACAATTTTGTAGAAATTTATATTATCTGTAAATAGAATGGTATTTAAATTGGTGGGGAGAGTAACTCCCGATGTTTGTAGATTCTTGTATAACTCTTGGTCCAGCATCTGAAAGTTTGCACAATCAAAAATCACATGCTCTAGTGTAGGTACCCACTCCCTGGACGTGCAGTTTTGGGAAGTGGCCAACCCTAGTTTACTTTTGTGGGCTGGATATAAACCATTTTTGTCCCTTGATTTGTTTAAGGTTTTAATGAAGTTCCGATTTGTAATATCGTTAAACCACGGTTTCCTATACGTTTTTGGTTGAATATCATGAAATCTTATACCTTTAAGTGAGGTGTCATAATACTGTTGCCATCGCTCCATTTGCTTTTTCTTAAACCATTGTCGTAGGTCAGTGACTGGCATTAATTATGGTTCATCTATGGTTTCCCCTGTGGTAATAGCATCCATGAAGGAAGGAAAACGAACGGAAATAAACGCAGTAAGAGATACATAAAAGCAAATCCAAATAAACCCAGAACAAATAGCTAAGGTATGGAAAGAATATTAATAGCTCTAAAGCAAATAAGTAGAGAAGTAATAATAGAAGGATTATCAAACATAAAAATAGACAAAGCAGGTAAAGATAATGAAATTGAACTGGAAATGGTAAATACATGGGAGAAGAAGGAATAAACTGGCTATGGAAAAGCCCTACCCCGATGTACCATAACCATGGCTATGGAAAATATACAAAGAGGCGTAGGAAAAACAAACAATTCCTAAAGACCGGCAGAACAACATCATTCTCCATTCATACGTAGTTTTTTCCATCTTTAATGATTAGGTTTGGAATAAACAAATAAATACAATTGCTTATATTCCTTTATGGTTAATTGGTTAAAAGAAAATACATAAATCCGAATTTCTACATAAATAAAACAACATTCTTCTCGAAAAGCATGTTCAATTCCACCCTACTCTCCTCCAAAACAAAATCTGTATTCAATTAGGTAAACTCACAGGAATCAAATTGGGTGCTCTCGTCAAAGGGAAGTTAAACAGAAGCGAATCAATTTTGATTGGTATTTTACAGACTTATATTTGTGTTTATTGTAGGGAAAATGTCATTATCGAATTGTAAAGATGAAAATAATAAGTATAAAGGCGTAGCGAGAGAAAGAAAAGGCGACATCTCTTCCTCCAAATTCTCGAAATGAAACAGAAATAACATAATGAAGCAGATGAAGGACAGTGGCTTACCGAACGTATTTTTGTAGTCTCTTTTAGACGATAGTTATCACACTACAATTGTGTAAAAATCCGTGTTAATACATTTTTTTGTTCTAATAATTTATTGAACAAGATACACAATAGGATTTTGATATTTATGTATTTCTCTACCGCAGCCGTCTTGAGTTCACCGAAGGATGTAGGGGCTGGTACTCTTGTTCTGACCCGTTTTTTGAGGTTGTCCCAAATGTGTTAATTGAGTTAAAATCGGGACTTCGTGTCGGCCTGTACTTCAATTCGAGATGACCGCTTCATTGTCAGCAACGTGTTGAGAAATGGCTTTTGCACCGCTCATGAAGCTCGTAATCATCTTTATGAGGCGAGAAATGTTAGAGTAAGTGACCTAGGTAAAGGTTCCTGAATAGAAAGTATATGTTTCTGAATATATAGGTGAATATATAGAAGAAGACTGGCCAAAGAAATTTGTAACGTTCCTGTTTTCTTTGAGAAAAATTTCTAACTTGTGTTCAAAATTTTCTGATGGGTGAAAGGAGTGTATAACGTTACAAATGTCACATCTTTGCTATTTTATTTTTAAATAATTATTTTATTCTATTTTCTTTAATATTTCATTAATAATCATCTTCTGTATTCGTTTTAACTTGTTTTTTCGTTAACCTGTTTGGCGCCAGTTCTATAGGCAACTCTCTTTTCATCTAACATCTAAGTCATCATACTGAACGTACTCCGTATATCCTTACTCTCTAGATATCTGTCTTTTAATACGGAACATGGTTGTCGATCTCCTCATACTTTGCGCTGCCATGTCAATGAGAGTGGCAATTAGTAATGGAGAATGGAGGCGAAAAATTAATTTATTTAAAGACATGAAATTTAAATATTAGCTTTATTTTATTCCAAACAGACGATCTCTTGGGGTAAGAAAATTCATTATTTTTTGCTTGTAATCACAGTTCAACATATAACAGTTTTTATAATATGTTTCTTTCTCTAACCTCCAAATGTTCAACCATGTGCCTGGTTTCTATATTTTATTTCATCTATTGATATGCGTTTAGTAATCAGATAGTTTAACTATTAATAATTAATTCCATAGTTTAACTATTAATAATTTATTCTTGCCATCTTCTACTCTTTCTGATTATGTCTTAAAGAATGGCAGACTTGGCACACTTTGGTTACTTCTTTATGCTTGATATGTGTTTTTATCTTCTAGTTTTTGGATAAAATCTACTTTTCTCCTTTCGGGAGCATGAAGCCCATCGCCGGCGATGCACTACTACAAGGCTGACAACTGCAACCAAATCATCTAGACTGCAACGACCAACACCTGTAGGCCTGGTGGCCCTGAACACCTACTACAACACCAGAGCCAGTTGCAGAACCAACAGCAGTACCATTTGAAATCAAGAAGTTACCATCGAACCAGTAGGTACCACAAGCCATGCATAAGTATAATCCAAGAATTGTTAGTTTTTGGCAAGAATTTGAATATATTTGTTCATGCATTTAATAAGTCACATTTTTATTATATCTTTATTGAACAATAAACATGATTGGTTAAAATATTTGTTTTGTTTGCTTCCATTCTGAATTTTTCATGGTTCATATCTAAGATTAGGACAAGACGAACACACACCTGAGTGACTGGGCTAGGCCAGGGTGAATGGTATTTCAATTAGCTGGGGTAGTATATCGCGTTATTCGTTTCAAATTGGAGGGCTTTCCATTCAGCTCGCGCCCTACAACTGCTCTCAAAACACCGTAGAGCTAGACTTGGTTTTGCGCAAAAATATGCTGACTGGACTGTGGCGAAATGGAAGAGCATACTGTTCTTAGATGAGAGCAGAATAGCCCTAAGAGGTCCAGACGCACCAGCGTGTCTACAGGCGTCAAAATGAAAGGTTTGCTCCATGCACTATAACCGAAACAGTGGCTTACCGAGAAAGAGTCAATAATGATTTGGGGAGGTATCTCTTACTAAGCTCGTACTGATCTTGTTGTGTTCGATAGAGGTAGTGTAAATGCTCAAAGGTACCTGGAAGAAGTTCTCCAAGACCAAGACCATGGCATGCCTTTTTGCAACGTTCATTAGAGAAAACTTTAGATTAATGCATGCCAAAGCACGTACCATACCGCAAGATTCACCTGTGAGTACCTTAATGAGGTCGGGATTTAAGTTTTACCATGACCGGCACGTAGTTCCGATCTTAACCCAATTGAACACATTTGAGACAACCCCAACCCCAATGTTCAACATATCCACTAAAGTAATCTGAACAGCTTATTTCAGAAAGGGACCTGAGTCAGTTTTTTGTTATTTTTTGTTAAGAGTGCTATGATGGTATAGACTATAGGTACATCGTTTATGGTAGAAAGGGACCAGATTCATTCTATTTTAATAGAAAAATCGCATGGCGTACTTTTCGTTTACTACAGAAAAGGACTTCATATCCAGACAGTTTTTTGCATATTTCTCGAAAGTTGGTTAACATGACTCGAGTCCCTTTCTGCATGAAATAAGCTATTCGTTTAGTTTGTTGTTCTCTCCCTCCAAATACTAATGTTTAAGGCTTATTAAACAGAACAAAGCAAAAAGTACACATAATAAAGAGAAGGTAACACAAAACAAAACTTTGTTAACATGTATTTTAAACAGCACAATAATTATCCAATCAATTACAAAATAAAGAAATTGTCTATAAAGATATACATATAGAAAACCTGATTTAAGACTGATAGACAGAGTACACAAAATATTCAAAATTGTTCCATTAGCCATAAGTTAATCTGTCACACAATTCAGAATATAATTAATTATATTAGTTATATTACTGGCTCCCATGTTATAAACACCCAAATAACAGGTGTGTGAAAAATTTAAATTACTAACGATTCTTATATTAGGTAGTTAATTTTTACAAGAATCAATAAAACCGATTTCTGTCACAATGAATGATTTCCATAATGTAGCTGTTGAAACAACTTCTGAATTTATTGTCCTTATTATGTGTTTTTAAGGAAACATCTTGATACTCGTCACTGTAACAAGTGTTGCCTTCTTTAATTAAGAATTCTATTCTGTGGGATCGAAAAGTTTTAGGAGAAGACACTAACGAAGAAGCTTTGGAGAAGAACTACAACGCAAAAGTAAAAATAAATATAGAAAAGATACATTTAAGAAAATAAAATCAAATCCTAAATCTCTTTCATGAAAAGTATGGAGGACAAAAGAAAAGAACGAAGAATGACAAGGAACCTGCGCACACATCGAACACCATATAGGGGGAACAAGAAAATCGGATCTAGGAAAATACTGAAATCCTTAAGAAAAATATCAATGAAAATATCCAAAAAAGATATATACCGGAAGAATGGAAAGATAGATAAAGAACTGTAAAAGTACATATGTAATTCCAAATATACTAAAAAATAAATAATAAATCAGCGGGATCAGAAGGAAGATTAAAACACAAGTAAAAGAAAAATAGGAGATAAGGAGTCTTGCACAAACCACATATCTATACTCCAACAATTAATTCATGAAAAATTGTCTTTAGACTTAGGAAAGATAAATGACCCGCTTTCCAGAAGAAAACTGTGGAAGATGACGAAAGAAATCGGAATACCCTAGATATTAATAGAAACTGTAAACAAATTCTACACCCACAACATGGCAATAATGAAAACCGGCAATAAATACTTTAAAAATAATTGAAGATCGCAGAAGGCTTACTTCAAGGATACTGTACGTTACCGACGCTGTTCAAATTTTTTTATAAGAAATTCTAAAACAACGGAATGTGAATGTTTGGAAATACTCTCAGCAGCTGTGCCACTCTCAGTTTCGCTGACCAAGTTGTCACTGACCAAGTCGAAGAAGATGTATGTGCCTCGAAAACTGGAACAAGAAAACACAAAAATCGAGTTATAAATAAAACTACGCAACACCGAATATCGAACAACCAAACTAGGACCAAGAAGTGGCGAAAAATAAGAAAACTAAAAGCAGTACAAAAATTACCTATGATGAACAAATAGAAATAAATAAAGTAAAAATAAAAATATAAAATTAAGCATGGCACTAGACAAAACATACTAAGCTACGTAGAAGAAAAATGGTAATTTTTTTATGGATGGAAAAGAAGAGCGGATGAAGCGGAATAAATAGAATTGGCAAAACTTTCAGAATGGAGCCCAATGGATAGAAGAAGAGGAAGACCACGAAGATGACGAGTATGTGGAGAACGTGAGGGACGAAGTGACAAGGCCCATGGTAAACCGGAATATCAGATAATGACAATGACAGAATAAAGCTGAGCATTTGCTAAAGTCAGCGTGAAGATGTCAATGATTTTTTTTAATAGAAATATGGCTGTTTCATTTCAAAGATACCAGAATAACACAATAAAAGTAAAAGTATAAGATGTACCTACCAACTGACCGAACTGAAGCTGGCAATGGTATAAGACAAGGGGATTCTCTGAGTTCTGTATAATAAAAAAAGTAAGAACTAAAAAAGGATACCAAATAGGAGAAAAGCAACTTAAAATAATCTGCTATGCAGACGATGCAATACTAATCTCTCAAAGTGAAGATGATGTACAACGTACTGCACCAATTTAATATATCCGCCAGAAAATTTACCATGTTAATTTGCCCAAAAAAGACAAAATGCAAGGTTATAACTTCTTCTTCTTCTTCTACGGCACTACAGCCCAAATTTACCCTTGGCCTCCTTTAGTTTTTGCCTCCACCCTTGCCTGTCTGTGGCTGCTCTTCTCCATACACGGACTCCTAAAAGGGCTTGTGCGTCGCTGTTTATTGTGTCTTCCCAGCGCTTTCGTGGCTTCCCAACCGGTCTCTTTCCTTGCATTCTAGCATTCATTGCTCGTTTTGGTAGCCTATCCTCTCCCATTCTTATCACATGTCCGGCCCATTGCAATCTTTGTATTCTAATGAAGTCTGACAGGGGCGTTTCCTTATAAAGTTGATAAAGCTCGTTGTTGTATCGACTTCTGAAGATTCCGTTTTGCCTCACAGGTCCTAGTATTCTCCTAAGTACTTTCCTTTCGAATGTGTTGAGTTTGTTTTTGGATGTTTCTTTCAGGACCCAGGCTTCACTGCCATAGCATGTTATTGGTCGAATTAAGGATTTATAGATTCTCATCTTTGTATTTCGGTGGACACTTTTAGACCGAAATATATGGGAGAGGGCAAAATAAGCTCTGTTTGCCTGCGTTATTCTCTTCCGTATTTCTCCATCTTCTGATCCGTCGGCATATATTTCTACTCCCAGGTATGTAAACTATTCAACCGTTTCAATGTCATCTTCATGTATAATGTTTTTACTAGTAATACCACTAGAGGTCAAATTATTTCCGGAAATTTTTTTGAGATCATGAATATTTTGAAAATTTCCCGAGTCGCAGACGAGGGAAATTTTCTAAAAATATTCATGATCAAAAAAAAATTTCCGGATATTAATTTGACTTCGCGTGGTATTCGGTAAGAAAATTCCACACCAAATTTGCATTTGAAAATCCAAAGCTGCATGAACAGATTAATAGCGCGCCATAGCTTTGTCAGCAATTATTTAGGCTTTCAAATTTGTAATTTCTACTCATTGTAGTTGCATGGGAATACCATTTCAAGATAGAAAATAGTATATTCTTCAATTTTACATAAGTTTTGAGTAACTACAAGTGATAGAAAATGAATCAAAACTAAATTATGTAAACAAATAAAAACCAGTCTGTCAAAAATGTTCTGTTATTGTAAACGTCAAAAATTTCCACTATAATTCGCTCTTGGGTACCCCACGAGCAAAAAATTTCCGATAAAATACCTCCGTTGCCATGGTGATCTGTCAAAATAACGTATTTTGATTGGTTCAAAATTACAGGTGTGGAATTTTCTGGGACTATATTTCTGCTCGTCTGAGTCATTATTTTTGTTTTTTCTGTGTTAATTTCCAGACTTAGCATTTTTGTTTGTGTTTTTAACTCTGCATATGTTTCCTGTGCTCCTGTTGATGTTCTACTCATAATATTAATATCATCAGCATAAGCGGCTAGTTGAACCGTTCGGTTGGTCAGTAGATTTCCTCGTCCAGTTTGCATTTGCCTAACAGCATACTCCAGTGCCAGGTTAAACAATGTTGGGGCCAGCCCATCTCCCTGCTTTAGTCCCTGCGAAATGTTGAAAAAGTCTGTCCGGTGGTTTTGTATTCGTACACATGCCTGAGTTTCATCCATTGTGGCTTTAATAAGTCTTATTAGCTTATGTGATATTGCCAATTCAGCCAATAGTTTGTTCCTTTTGACTGAGTCGTATGCCTGTTTGAAGTCTACAAACACGTTGTGAACATCAACATCGTGTTCCCATGCTTTGCTCAAGATCTGTTTGACTGTAAATATTTGATCCAGTGTCTATCTTCCCCGTCGGAAGCCCGTCTGATACTCTCCAATAATATTTTCTGCTAGTGGTTGGAGCCGCAGTTTTATAATATACGTGAACACTTTATATGCTGTACATAGTAGAGAGATTCCACGGTAGTTTTTGCACTGGAGTTTGTCTCCTTTTTTATAGATCGGGCATACTATACTTTTCTTCCAGTCGTCGGGTATTTTCTCTTCTTGCCATACATCTTTGATGAGCGCGTGGATGTGACTTGCTAGGTGGTCGCCACCTACCTTATATAGTTCTGCTGGTATTTCGTCAACTTCCGGAGCTTTATTGTTTTTCTGGGCCTTAATGGCTTCGAAAACTTCCTCTTGGATACCCATTTCATCGTCCATGTCTACTTGAGTTCCAAGTAGTGTCTGAAAATAAGGTTTCCAGGTTTCTGTGACTTTCTGTTGGTCACTGATTATTTGCCCACTTTCATCTTTACATAGACTTGTTTGAGGTTTATACCCACTTTTTATCTTTTTTAGGTATTCGTAAGCCCCTCTAATTTCGTTTGTTTTTGAAATTTTCTTCCATTTTTTCTATTTGTCCATTTTCATAGGCTCTCTTTTTATTTCTATATGTCTTGTCTGCTTTCCGTCTTGCGGCTTCAAATAATGTTCGTCTTTCCCGTGTTCTTCTTGTTATGTACATTTTGTGTGCTTCATTTCTTTCCTCTATTGCTTGTCTGCACTCGTCATCAAACCATGCTGCTCTTCTCTCCTTTTTCTTGTTTCCCAGGGTGGACGCTGCTGCTGTCAGTACTGCTGTTTTGTTATTAGTCCATTTGCCCTCTATGGAGTGCAGTTCTAGCGTCCTTAACTCATTTGCGACTTCTTGTTCGAACTTCTCTTTACATTCCTGAATCTTCAGTTTTTTCAGGTCCAGTTTGTTTGTTCTTTGTTGTCTTTCGTTTCTTTCCCTGTTAACTCTGCATCTAAATTTGGTTTGTACTAAAAGATGGTCTGATCCACAGCATGCTCCTCGTCGTGTTCTCACATCGGAGATAGTTATAACAGCAAAGCCAATAAGATGTAAATTGGAGCTGGGGAGTCAGATAATAGAACAAGTGATGGAGTTTAAATATCTATTCATCACACTATCTAGCTACGGAAAGCTCGAAACATAAGTGGAAGGTCAAGTAAACAGAGCAAACAGAGACGCAGGTTGCTTGCATGACACAATATGGAGAAATAAAAATATCAGAAAAGAAATGAAAGCGAAATTTACAAAACAGTCATCACCACTAGTGACATATACGCGGTAGAAACATGACGTGACACAGAGAGGACAAAAATATTGCTCGAAACAGAGGAGATGAAAACCCTTCGAAACATCGAAGGTGAGACACTATGGGACAGAGCCAGAAGTATACGACAGAGATGCAAGGTAGAGAACATCAAGGAATGGGTAAGAAACAGAAGAGTAGAATGGAATGACCACATAAGCCAAATGACAACAAATAGATTAGTAAGGACGGCAAGAGACAGTTCCCCAATAGGAAGACAATCAGTGGGAAGAGCACGAAAATGATGGAACGACAACTTACTCTTACTGGAGACAAATTGAAAAAAGCGCCATGTCTATTCAAAAAGAACAAGAAGAAGAAGAAGAAGAAGAAGAAGAAGAAGAAGAAGAACAAGAAGAAGAAGAAGAAAAAGAAGAAGGAGAAGAACAAGAAGAAGAAGAAGAGGAAGAAGAGCATTTAAAAGATCGTTCAAATCGATCCTGAATCCTAAAATGAATACTATCTGATAAAATAATGTATGATAAAAAATATTTTGCAGAATTACATAATATTTATCACTTAAAAATGGTAACCGTACTACTACCATCTTTGTGTACCGACACTGGCGAAAATATTTATTTGGAAAATTAGATTTGTTCTCACTTTGTAGGAGTACAAATTGCTTCGGCCTTGCACTACCAATCGATAAAGACTTTGAAGATTGCTGCCATTTTCTATAGGTAGTCGGAATTTTCGTAAAAATATATCATTAAGCTTCGAAATAAATAAATATATTATCATTTCTTTGCCTCTGCGAAAGAGAATTTTAATTTTTATTTTCCATTCACTCCCGCTTCTCCATTATTCTGGGGAATGGAAAATGCTTTTATAATTTCGTTTTTCCTTTTTTTGTATATGCCTACATAATTAGGTTTCGAATAAAACAGCACCCACGGTCGGCGTGTTTGTCGTATTGTCTGCATCAATGAAGTTCTAAATTTTTTGAAACAGAGTAGCTAATCACATTGTCAGAGAGACGTATATAAAAAAGTACTGTCCTTTTTATTCCATTAATAATGAGCAGGTGCTACACATTTTATAAAATTGACACTGAGTAGAATTAGTTAGGATTTTTGATGTCAACAGAGGACGCTTAGCTCCTCTTAATGTTTTGGGTTTTGTATTATCTAAGTTGTATACACAACAATTTAAAAGCCAATGTAATGAAAGATTCGAAAATATTTTACCAACTATCGTCACTCATGATTCCGAAAAGATTTGGTTATCTTTTAAAAATACCTTGATACAGACCTTGACTGACTGCGAGGCACAGTCTAATGCCGTCTCAACCGGACCAAAAAAAGTGTGGATGTCTGCAGATACTTTTGACCTCGTTGAAGAACGTAGAAAACTTAAAATTGCTGGAATCGAGAACCCTCTCAGGAATTCCCAGTACCGACAGCTATCTAGAGCTATTCAGGCTGCTTGTAGACGAGACAAAAACAAACATATAGAGAAA
Source organism: Diabrotica virgifera virgifera (assembly GCF_917563875.1). NCBI lineage: Eukaryota > Metazoa > Arthropoda > Insecta > Coleoptera > Chrysomelidae > Diabrotica > Diabrotica virgifera. The sequence goes on along the minus strand of NC_065447.1, from coordinate 88,214,128 downwards.
ATCTGCAGAGAAATTCAACTACATGCCGACACAAATAACACCAAAGAACTCTTTGATAAAGTCAGACTACTCACACGTAAATTCAAGCAGAAATCTTGGTCTATCAAAGATGATGAAGGTAATGTACAGACGGATTTGGACAAGGTTATTAATGTTTGGAGGGCGTATTGTAAGTCTTTATACGCCAATACGGACCAGATGCCAGCGGACACCCCGTTTGTACCTGACTGTCAGACCTCCACTTTCCATTCTCCTTCAACAGAGACACACCACACTGGTTTTGAATCTGAACCTGACATACTTTTTTCCGAGGTGGAATTCGCTTTAAAAAGACTTAAGTTAAACAAAGCAGCAGGATATGATCTCATTACTGCAGACGTCTTGAAGCATCTTCCGGAATGTGGAGTGAAAATATTACATCGATTGTGTAATGAAATATGGCACACAGGCGTCTGGCCTGAGGATTGGAGAAAGACCATAATCATACCTCTTCATAAAAAGGTTCAACAAATAATTGTAACAACTACAGGCTATTAGCTCTAATATCACATGGCAGTAAGGTGATCCTCTACATACTGCAACGGCGTCTAGAAAACTTCATAAGTTGGCAAATAGCACCTGAGCAGGCTGGATTTGTAAAGGGCAGAGGTACTAGAGAACAAATCCTTAATGTAAGAAACATCATAGAAAAAGCCAGAGAATACCAGATCCCGATATTTATATGTTTCGTCGATTATACAAAGGCCTTTGATAATGTTAGATAGGACAAACTATGGAACATATTGACGACAATGGGTATACCTAAACACTTGATCACCTTATTAGCAAGCTGTACCAAGATAACCTGGCATATATTCGAATGGACGGATACCTGTCTGACAAATGCACTTTGGAGAAGGGAGTACGCCAAGGATGCGTTTTATCTCCCTTATTATTTAACATCTATTCGGAGTTCATAATGCGCAGAGTCTTGGATGGTTGGGAGGGAGGAGTAAACCTAGGTGGTGTTAAGATATCTAACTTGCGTTTCGCAGACGACACTACACTTCTAGCCTCTACTCCAGAAGAAATTACTGAATTATTAAAAAAACTCGAGGTAGAAAGTGCTAAATTTGGACTCATGGTTAACTACAACAAAACCAAAATCATGGTTATTGATCGCCAACAACAGTTTCCTGAAACCCAAACTATTGCGGGATGCGAGGTAGTCTCATCTATGATATATCTTGGAGCTCTAGTTAACAACACAGGCAGTTGTGAACCCGAAATTAGAAGACGCATTCAACTAGCAAGAGCAGCAATGAGTGAACCAAACGGGGTCTGGCGTGATCGTCACATTACTATGACAAACAAAAAGAGACTCGTTTCAACTCTGGTCTTTTCCATATTTTACTATGCATGCGAGACATGGACAGTCAAAGAATCAGATAGACGACGTATAGACGCCTTTGAAATGTGGACATGGAGACGCCTGCTTCGAATTCCATGGACGGCTCGCCGTACAAATATCTCGGTTCTGGATGAAATTAAACCGGATCAGCGTCTCTCCAGTACCGTTTACTCTAGAATTTTAAAGTTTTTTGGTCATATCCATCGAAGTGATCACAAAAGGGAGCGGTTGGTGGTCCAAGGAAGGCCTTAGACTCAACGCCAACGCGGAAGATCTCCACAGCGATGGGCGGACATTACTAAAAAGCTTCTCAACAAACAGTATACTGAGGCAATACATTATGTAACTGATGACCGCGACCAGTGGAGAAATATTATCAATCAAACTGTCCGAGCTGCTGAAGCCCAATTATGAACCACAACACATCTACTAAGATGTTAATGACTATGATGATGATGATTATCTAAGAAAAGAACAATTGTACCAATTTGGTATCTACTTCAAAAGCGTCATGGAGAAACGGTCTTCTTCTTGTAGTGCCTATCCGTTTCGGATGTTGGCGACCATCATGGCAATCTGTACTTTGCACACAGTTGTTCAGAAAAGATTTGTGGTTGTTGTATTGAACCACGTACGTAGATTTTTCAGCCAGGAAATTCTTCGCCTTCTTGGTCCCCGTTTGCCTTCTACTTTTCCCTGCAAGATTAGCTGCAGCATTATATATCTCTCGCTGTTCCGTGATTCATGACGTGACCGAAGTATGTATTCGATTTTTGCTGTTTTTATTGTGGTCAACAGATCTTTTTCTTTTTGCAGCATTCTCAACAAAACACCTTGATTAGTAACGTGGTCGGTATAAGATATCTTCAGGATTCAACGATCTTTCAGAGAAATTATAACCAAATAATAAGTCGTTGGTTCTTTCTTAATTCAATTAGATTTCTCGTTTGTTATATTATTAATTATTTTGATAAGAGCGCTTACCTTTGGACCCAAAGGTCGTGATTTCGAATCTCACCTGGGTAGGGAATTTTTTATTAAAAATTAATAGATGAAAATAGTTTCTATCCTTATGGGATAGGTACCCACCGGAGGGACCGCAGACGTTCGGATACAATTAGCGTCTCTTTGCAAAGACAATGAAGTCGATTTTGCGAAGTAACAAGACATTTACTCAACACACACACTACACATTACACTAGGTACCTGATTGGAAAAATCTACTGTACCATGCTAATGGCCATTAGTTGTTGAGTCATTAAGCTAAATAAAAAAAGAATTGGGATTTTCCCAGTTGGTCTGTGCCCATTGAATTGGCAAGTACCTAGTATCTTCGAGCAGGGAACCATGGCACCCTTTTAGCATGTGTTCCACTTTATCTATTAACATCGACTTGTAGTCATAACATTTTAACATATTACATTATGTAAACCATATATGATGATGTTAACACTATTTACGGTGTGCTAGTTTCAAAATACTCGGCAGGATGCACTGAAGATGTTCTGTTTAGAACGAAAACGTTCTGCAATCGATGACATTTTATAGTTTTTAAATAAACGATTTTATACCAGAATACATCTCGAAGTTTTTACTTCTGTATTGGTTTTTTAAACTATGGTATACAGCCAACTATTGGGATTTTCCCATTGATTTTTTTTTAAAAAAAGAATTATTTTGATTTTTCATTTTATTCAAAGCTTGTTATTTATTTATTTATAAAGCTCAACAGGACTCAAAAAGCCTATGGTTGAAAAGTTTAATTTTTCATTACACTTGCATTACTGCTTACATTATTGATTTATATAAAATACATTTAATGTTTCTTATAGTTGTTTCATACTCTCCTCCCATCTCTTTGTTGGTCTAGCTAGGGTAATGGATCCAAATATGAGACCCTTTTTTTTTAAAAACTCTTGGTAATCGTAAAGTTTATGGATTCAAGAAGTCTTAAATTAGATACATGTCAGATAATTATGCCATTATATTGCAACAGGTTCAAAATTAATTTTAAACTAATATTTTTTTACCAATAAATTAATTTTTTAAAAATGTCAAAATTCCCAACTTAAAAAGGTGTCTTAATATGAGACCATGTGGTATCCTAATATGAGACACCACGTTATATACAGTCCCTGGCCATATTATTATGACCACCTATGAATTTTTACAAAAATTAACTATTCCACTAGGTACGTTTTGTTTAAAAAATGATTTTTAAATTAAATTTTGTGATGTAATGTTAATGTTATATCACACATTAACTATATTATATTTAATAATAAACACCAATAAAACATTTGAAAATATTACATATTTATATACTTTTTAATATTTTGTTTCTGACCTTAATGAAATGGAAAATATTTGGGAGCTTTTAAAACGAGTATTTTCCGATGAAAAGGTCACTAACGAAATTGTTTTGATTAAAGAACTAATATATCATTGAAACCACAATGAAAAAGTAAAGCAAAAAATTTTTAGCGACATTCAGATTATGTCAAGACGGATACAAGCGCTAATCAAAGTTAAAGGGGGCCCAACAAAGTATTGAAAAAATAAAAATATGTGATATGTTTAAATGTTTTATTGATGTTTATTATCAAATATAATACATTTAATAATAAACAGCAATAAACCATTTGAAAATATCACATATTTGCATTTTTTAAATATTTTGCTGAGCCCCCTCTAACTTTGATTACCACTAGTACCCGTCTTGGCATACTTTGAATGCAGTTAAATTTTTTTTGCTTCAATTTTTCATTGTGGTTTCAATGATATATTAGTTCCTTAATCAAAACAATCTCGCTAGTGACCTTTACATCGAAAATTTCTCGTTTTAAAAGCTCCCAAATATTTTCCATCTGATTAAGGTCAGAAGTTCAACAAAATATTAAAAAAATATAAATATGTAATATTTTCAAATATTTTATTGTTGATTATTATTAAATATATTATAGTTAATGCATAATATTAACATTGCATAACAAAACTAAATTTAAAAATAATACATATTTTAAACAAAACTTACGTAATGGAATAGTTGATTTTTGTAAAAATTCATAGGTGGTCATAATAATATGGCCAGGGACTGTAGGTTAATTCTGGATATAAACTGTATTACATGCTGTAGACATTATTCTATTGTTCTAAAGCTGTTTCTTTGTGGCGTATTATGCAATTTTCTTTTTTTTTAAATAAGTCACAATTTAAGTTAAAAATAAAAATTGAAAGTCTAAACGTCAATAAATTTCATTTTTAACTTAAATTGCGGCTTATTTCCCAATAAAATAGTAAAAAGACATGATGCTATACTCAAAACATTACAGTATCTTGATATGAGATATCTCATATTAGGCACACTTGAGGGTCTCATATTAGGAGCAACCACGTGTGAACTTTTTAGTCCGTATTTTGAGTTTAAGATTGGTTTTTGCGCCACTATAATTGCGTGTTTCTGTAACAAATTTAAGTAGCTATCAACGACTTACTAAGGTGATTTTTTTTCTCCCACCTTAAAAATAAAAATTGAGTTTGAGCTACATCGACTAAAAAACTTTTGACTCGCAAAAAACTAAAAACTGCACTGACTGGTAATACTAAATCACAGACACTCGATTTATTCACAGCCTACTGGAAACACTACCAGAGCTTAGTTTTTACCCTACTCACCAGGCTGCAGCACTTACAAGACTCTACAGACAGGGGTCTCATATTAGGAACGGGTCTCATAATAGGATCCTTAACCCTATCTTTTTTCTTTTTTGTATTGGCTTTATATTGTATTCTCTGTGCTTTAGCAGTTATTATTATTCCTTCTTCTTTATTGATCATCTATTTTCGCACCTCCATACATTTCTCTTTCTATTTTCTTCTCCCATCTTTCTAAAAGGTCTATTTCTGATGTTTTTAGCACTCCTGTTTCGCATGCATACGTATTTACAACTACTGTCCTAATTTTTGTTTTTCTTGAGACATTTGGATTACATTCATAATCGCAATGCTCCATACTTTTTGTTTCCTTTAGCTATTATTGCCTTTATCTCCCCTTCCCCATGTTCCTTTTCATCTAATTTTTCACCCAGGCAAGTAAATTCTGAAACTCTTTTGAACTTACTTACATGTATTTTGTCTTTTCCTTATTTATTAGAAGTCCAATTTTTTTTTATTATATTGTTTATTAATCTTTTCAGTTCTTTCTTACTTATCGCTTATAGTGATTTTAACAATAGTTTTTATCATTCTGACGATTTTACTTGGTAGACCAATCTCTTTTATTAATTCGTATTTCTGTTGTCTCTTACTTAACCCTGTTTTAGGCCTGCTTTAAGTCGACGAACAGGACATGATATATACTGATTTATGTAAGTAGCACGTATTCTGTTTTTTTTTAGTGCAAATATTTGATCTGTCGTCGACCTATTGTTTCTATCTAACCCTAAAGCAAAATATTGCCTTTGCTGATTCTATACAAGAATGGGACAGCCACCTCCGCCTTCCACACCATCGAGAAGATTTTCTTCGTAGTCTTCTCCACCATTGGTGTTCTTGTGAATTTCATCTATTACCCTGGACAAGGGGCTTTTAGCAGTTTCCTGGCTCAGGAAATAAATGGAATCTGTATATGGCAGGGATTGATTCACTTTCCCTGATAGGACTATCCAAATGGAGTTCCTACCTGCTACAGGCCATTTCTTCACAGTGTTCGGTAATTCACGTTGTTTGTAATTATTTCATTATACGTATTGTTTATATTTTTTTGTATTTCCTCCGAGTCTTTTGGTAGGTATTTTTGTAAATTAAATATCTGCACTTTTTTACCTCATTATCTTACCTACTTCTTCTATTGATGTGATATATGAAACGTATTAAGTTCTATAAAGATCTAAATATTTATTTACAAGAGATTCCGAACATATTTTCTGCTCTCGAACTACAATAATTATCAAAATCTGACCTGTTAAAGAACAGGCACTAAAGAACCTTGAGATACACATTGTTCCAGAGACAAAACATCTGAAAACGCACCAACAAAAGATCTTATTTCAAGTAAGTACAAAGAGGACATACCTTTTCATTGTATAAATAGTCTTTGGCTAACAAACTAATTCTGTAAGGAAGACAGATTAATTTTTCATTCATGATGCAGATAATAGAACGAGAACCATTGTGAAACAACTCATTATTTTAATTGTCTCGAATCTTTGCAGCTAATTTTAGACGACGGTTAATTACATTAGGAGTGCATTCACAAACTCCAAACTGGATTTGTAATTAATATGTCATTTCTAATACTAGATGGGTTAGACGCAGATAAATATAACAAGTTCGTTTTGATGAACGTCTCACTCATCGGTGTTAAGAAAATAGTACGTGAAAGACGTAACAATTAATAAGTGACAGCACGTTGGCAAAAATATAATAAATACTCGGGGTTATAGCTCTTTTTTAATGGAAAATATGACAAGACTCATCAATAATATTATTAATAACATAAAATAAAGTATTTTAGAAATACAGAATTAGTTTTTAACCCCAGAAGGACCAAAGTGGTTTAAAAAGTATTCACAGCATTGCATTACATCCGATCTCTAAATACCTTTGTTTCGAAAAATCTCAAATAAATAGTAGTTGTTGGCGTACTTTACTATTAAACTTTACTATTAAACCCAAAAGGAAGAATTTCCTGTAGCTGGCTGTATATGATTAATTACAAAAATTTGAAGAAAAATCTTCTGCATAAAAGGTATATTTATTTTTAAAAACTCCAAAAGAGGGCTACAAATACAATACAGAACGTTGTCGCTCTAAAGAGAGCATTATCAGTGTTATTGCAAGCTCTACACGCTAAGCCACCAAAAATACATCGGTTAAAACCGTTTAAATGTCGACTAAAGGTCTTACATTATAGTATCAGCGGCGGCTCGTGGGTCAATCTTCAGGGGGGTCATTTTGGTTTGAAAACTTCAAACTGTTGATTTTTTAAAGTATTTAAAAGATCTTTTAGCATTTATATTTTAGATAAAAAATACAGACTTAGATAAAACTCAATACTATTTACCCTAGTTTTCCGAAAATTAAATTTGTCTTTTTTTAGAGTAAATCTTTTAAAAAATATAGGAAAAATGGTATGAACAGGTTATTGACTGATATATAGATAGGAATATTTATAGTATAATAAATTGTAAATTTATTAAAACGAAACTTACTTTAAATATTTTTATATTTTAAGTCAATTCTTCTATCCTTTAGTTCTGCAAAATAGTCTATGACCTTCTCATTGAAATTTGGAATGCTCTTGACAAGCGTTTTCTCGATGCTCAGCATAGACAAGGCACTAAGTCTAGGTTGTCCCATCGTATTACGCAGGAATGTTTTTACTCTTTTTAAAGTAGAAAAACATCTCTCACTTTCCACGGTTGTCATAGGGAGTGTGCACAAAATATTTAATAACTTCACTGCTTCAGAAAATGTTTCAGACAAATTCATGTTAATAAAAAGCTGAAGTATGGCTACTGCACCAGCACTATTGCGAAAATCCTCACGACAATATAAGACTTCAAGTTCCGATTTTAGTTTGGAAATATTCACTGTGGGATAATTAGCCGTCACCATTTTTAAAATATTTTGCGGAAAGTTGGTAGTGTATGCTTCAAATTTCTCTATGTAGAATAACTGTGAAATCATGAGATGATCATTGAAACTAAACCTGTGATTTATTTCAGATATAATAATATCACAAATTTCAAGTGCAGTTCGTCGCTTTGGATCCTCTGCAGTAGTTTTTCTTTTTTTTGCTGTTGATGTGCTTGGTACTTCTGATTCCAAAATAGTATTTCTAATTATTTGGATATTGTTGTTAAAAGACAGGATACAATTTTTGACAGATATAACATCAATGTCTCGCATTTGCAATTGTTTAAACAATATATCAACATGGGGCATTATTTTATGGAAAAAATTTAACCAAAATAAAAAATGCTCATCTTCCAAATGTCTTTTTAAACCAGTTGCTTGATTTATATTGTTACCATCTTGCTCCTCATCAATAATTTCCTCTAAGCAAGATTTTAAATCATCTTTATAAGTGTATACAATTTCAACACATTTTGTATTGAAAGCCCATCGAGTAGGCGCAGCTTTAGGTAGCCTTACTTTAACCACTCTATCCAGAACCATCGTACGTTTTGGAGATCGGCCGAAAAAGGACGAAAATCCGTGTAAATTTGCAAAAAATATTTTTATCGGTTTGTGTTGACTCGCCGCTTTTTGGAGGATAAGATTAAATTGATGGGCATAGCAGTGAATGAAGTGTGCATTTGGGTATATTTCTTTAATTTTTGTTTGTACTCCTCCCAGTTTACCGCTCATGACTGATGCACCATCGTAACTTTGGGCAATCAATTTTTCAGGTGCTTCATTAATTTTTAATAATTGAAGTTCTTCCAATATTACATTAGTTAAATGTTGTGCTGTAGTACCTAGGGGGTTAACAAATTTCCAAAATCTTTCATGTACAATACCAGTTAATACATATCGCAATATGATAATCATCTGCGTTTTATTGGAGCTGTCTGTGGTCTCATCTACTTGAATGGCCACAAAATTTGTCTGGCCAATCTCCTTCATGATATGAGTATGCACAATGGCTAACATTGATTCTAAAATATCGTTCTGAATTGTTTTCGATGTTCCTTTAAATACTGTACTTTTTTCAATGTGTTCTTTAAACATTAAATCCAGTTCAGAAACAAAATCGATAAGGCCCAGAAAAATTCCACGATTATTGGAGCTGTCACTTTCGTCATGACCGCGCAATGCAATTTCGAAAACTCCACAAAATTTTACACAGTCGATTAGTTTGTTTAAAATATACCTATTTTTAGATACCAATTCATTAAAGTCATGCACAGATTTACGATATACACTATCAAGTTGCTGTCTTATGTTAACACGTCCTAAACTTGCGTAACTCATTGATGAATTTATATGAGTAGTTGAAGAGGCATGTTTTGTAATTTTCACTTTTAAATGCTTAATGTCAGTTACTCCATTTTTCGCCCATACAGCGTCATTCGAAAACAGTAAACACGGATAGCAAAAAAATGCATTTCTCACACTGCAGCCACAAATCCAATCACACAAATTGTACATTGATTCTTTAAAATATCTTTGAATGTCCTTACCCCTATCCTTTGTTGTTTGTTTTAAATTCATGTTTGGTTTTGGTCGACCACTTTCTTTTTTCTCAAGCCGCCGTTCATAATTTAGTGTTCCAGCAGATTTTAAGGCAATTATTTCGTCAACAACACTCATCTTGTTTTTGTTACAATCACAAAAAAATCCAACAAAACAAAATAAATTACGCAAATACGCCGCGATCGATATAGACCTGCCGTGAAGTGCGGTCAGCAGACGGTAACTAACTAAACGTGAGGCCGTCGACTCTACTAGAGGTATACGACGGAAAGGTCACTCCCACTCTCGCCCACGAAATTGCTATCTGCCGTCTCTTTTCTATTTTACATGCATTTGTCCATAAGCCATAAGAACTGTATATAGACAATTTAAAATACGGCCCAGCCACGGGCTTGTGTATAGCGCGAGGCGCGACGTTATTATATCTATTATATTTGTTTTGCCAATGCAGGTGAAGTTTTAGATAAAAGATATTTTTAATAAAATTGGTATTTTTATGAGATTATTTTAGGGGGGTCATTGACCAATTGACCCTAAGGAGGAGCCGCGCTTGTATAGTATAGTGTTAAAATAAATCCAGATGATGGGTGAAATCACTACACTACGGATCTACCCTAAGGCATTATATGACCTTCCACGAAGGTCATGTTATTGGTCAAATAATATGTATTTTTACTGTTTACAAGCTATGTTGTTATGTTGTTATTTCATATATGGGCATCTATAAGCCAATTAATGAAATAACGACATAGGAGCTTGTAAATAGTAAAAATACATATTATCCTCTTTAACTTAGGGTAACAAAACAAAATAGCCAAAAATTGAGATCGGAGGTTGGGAACTTTCACCATCGATAATTAGCATTTTTATAATTTAACCACCATTTAACTGTAAATAACCACCCTTGGGTACCTTCAACATCATCCCAACCAGAGAACAACGAACACATGTGTTCGTTGGAACCATGGAACATGGAACGACACGATGCCATTCATGTTGAAAATTAGCAAAATCTAAAAGGAAGAAGACTGAATTCCACTGAAGCCGAAGACTTTGGATAAATTATAAATTATTATCATTTAACGGTTCCATGTTGCTCTTGCCAGAGAGCAACATGCCAAATTATTTGAAAAAGAAGACATTAAATCTTAGAGTGGCCCAAAGAAGAATGGAACGGTCACTACTTGGACTGACTCCCAGAGTCAGGGTTAGAAACGAGGAGAGCAGAAGAACAGGCGTCACAGATGTCATAGAGCGAGTAGCATGGCTTGAAGTGGAATTGGGCGGGCCATGTAGCCAGAATGAAGGACGCGAGGTGGACCCAAAAAATTACAGTGTGAAGACCTCGAGCAGACAGAATAAGTAGAGGTAGACCCACTGGCGGATCCAGGGGGGTGTCACAGGGGTCATGACCCCCACCCATAATCGTAAACCCACGTATCCTAGGGTTGGTAAGACTAAGTGACCTTGCATCAAAGATAGGTAATTAAATCACCCTCAAGACCCATGACCCCCCCCCCCAAAAATCTCTGGATCCGCCACTGGGTAGACCACCTACACGATGGACAGACGACGTCAAAGGGATTGCTGGGAATTGGTTGCAGTAACCCAAAGACCAACAAAACTTTAATTAGGGGAGGCCTATGTTCAACTATGGATGCAGAAGGCTGGTTGAGGAGGATGATGAACGGTTCCATTAACGTCTAGGAATACTTTTTGTACTTGCAAAAGTGTTATTTTTCAATTTTTTCAATCAGTTTTAAATCTGGGTTACTAATTTAAGTCATCAAAGATATTATTTAGGTCTGTATCGAAAACTAACTCAAAGAAATACAAGAAAAATTCCAAAAAAAAAAAGGAAATAAGATCTAAAATGGAAAGAGGATATCAGAAAAATAACCCACACATGAAGAATGATTAAGGAATATTAATAAGTAAACCATGAGAAATAATGAGTAATTGGCAAACTTACTTACACAATTGTTAAATAAAAATGAAGAAAAAAGGAAAACAATCCATGAAATTGAAGATGATCGTGTAGTACCTAGTAGACACACCTAAAGAAAGGAGGACATATGAAACACATTCTTCAGGGCAGAGTATTTAGAAAGAGAGGACCAGGAAGAAGAAGAATATCTTGACTTAAAAACCTGAGAAAGTGGTTCAATACATCTACATTCGGACTATTTCGAATAGCATCAACTAAAGTTAGGATAGCTACGCTGATCGCGACATCTGGAATGGATACGCAGTGTAAGAAGAAGATACTATAATTCCACTCCTTTTTACTATGTAGGTACCTATGTACTATCGAAATTTGCAAACTTTAGAAACCAATAAAGTTTTATTTTTAATATTATTTTAAAAGTAAAACTTTCGCTTGTTTTAAGCAGACGTCGCCACGGCATACGTACCATCATGATATTTCGTTGTGAATCGATACTGGGAGCCCGAACTTTAGTTTCTATCTAGTAGATATGCACTCTCTGATGATAACCCAATAAGGTTTGAAGTCGGTTAGGGTGCTTATGATGCTCTCTGAACAAATTGAAATATAAGACAACTCTTGTTTCGTTTTACAACGAAATGATTATTTATTTATTTTAGTTTTACTCCTATCTGAGTATGCGGGACCATTTTTCGTTGGAATTTTACCGCGCTGGACAGGCGAGAAGTGAGATGCAACTTTTAGGCCTCCCTCAGCCTTCTTTGCTCCGGCAATTCGTTGGTTTGCAAATTTTAGAAACCACGAAAGTGTTACCAGAAAAGTGGTCCCAATAAAGTTTTATTTTTAATATCATTTTAAAAGTAACTTTCGCTTGTTATATATTTTAATAGAACGTCTCGTTTTTCAGGTATTGCGAAATTCTAATACGTCAGGCCATGATGTCGGGAATGTGTGGGCTCCAAAATTATATGGGAGTGCATGCATTTCGTTGCATCATGCTATGGTACGCTGGACAAGCCATACAGTCTGTAGTCAACACCCCGATGTATGAGCGGGAACAAAAGGTGAAAAATACTCATACTCTCATGAGTCGCATCTGGCGAGTCATGAGGGCCTTCACATTTTACTCTCTTTCAACTTGTCTTGAGTAAAATTTCTTTAATCTTTCCTATCGGCCTCACTTGGCCAATTCTTACTTTTTCCGACCCCGAATGGCTATTAGGTTTCCGAGGGCAGACGGGTCACTATTTTTCAGCCGGTATAAGCAATCCACCACTTACTGACCAATGGCTTCGGGCGGATGAGTTGGTGAGTGGTAGGGCACTCTGTTGTCCTGAGACCGAGAAATCGGTCTCAAAGGCGGAGGAACCAGGAAATGGTCAACGGCATCAGGATGTAGAAGGCCAGGAGAAACCACTACATTAAAGATCCTTGTGGATATCTCTAGTACAGCTTCCCATGACAGATAAGGAAACTATACATACATTTAATGATCATGGACTTCGGAATCCAAGATCCGGCAAGGGAGGAAGATCACAACGAGACCACGGGGCCTCTCAGGTCGTCAACACACGAAAACCCCGTGTCGTGGAAATCCACAAGATAGCTACGTGGAACGTAACAACTATGTTTGAAGGTGCAAAATTACAAAATATTCAGCTAGAAATGGCCAGACTAGACATTCCTATCCTAGGTATATGCGAGACGAAATGGCTAGGGTCAAACATATTTGAGAGTAATGGATACATTGTATACCACTCGGGAAAGGCAGAAGAACCCAGACGTAACGGAGTCGCAATCATTGTCAAAGAAGAAATTCGTAACTGTATCCGAAATTTCGTCCCCTTCAATGATCGTATCATGATGATTCAGCTGCAAAATAAACTGCTGAATATTAATATAATACAAGTCTATGCACCAACAGCTGACAAACCAGATGAAGAAATTGAGCAATTCTACAGCGAAATTAAACAAATTCTCCGGAGCACAAAAAAACATGAAGCTACAATTATTATGGGAGACTTCAACTCAAAAGTTGGTGCCGAAATCACACAAGATATAACCGGAAAGTATGGACTTGGAGAAAGGAACGAAAGAGGGCAAAGACTAATACAGTTCTGCCAAGAAGAGAAATGCATTATAGCAAATACTTTGTTTCAGCAACCTAAAAGACGACTATATACCTGGAAATCTCCAGCTGATCAAGAGGGAAAGATAGTCAGAAATCAAATTGACTACATTATCATTAATAGAAGGTTTATAAACAGTATTACATCTGCAAAAACATACCCAAGTGCAGACGCAGCAACTAACCATAATCTGCTCTGTGCTGGATTCAAACTAAAACTAAAAAGAATAAAAGCCCCCACAACGCAGAAGAAACCTAATACTCGACTCCTAAGAAATGCCGTAATAGCAGATGAGTTCGGAAATAAGATAAATCGTGAGATTAAAAAACAGTTAGAAAGATCTGAACAAGAAAATATCGGTCAAAATCTAGATATCATGAATTCCGCCATGGTCACCATAGCAAACGAAGTTTTGAAACCAGAAAAAGACCCAATAAAGAAAAAGGATTGGATGACCGATAAAATACTAGACCTTATTCAACAAAGAAGAAATTGGAAAAACAAAGACGAGATTCGGTATAGAGAGATATATCGACAAATAAGATACGAGGTTAAGCGAGCAAAAGAGGACTAAATGGAACAAAGATGTCGTGAAATGGAAGAACTACAAAGAAAACATGACGAGTTTAATATACATAAAAAGCTTAAAGAAATTACCTACACTCAGAGAAAAAGAACTCCTCACTTTATGAGAAACTCCAAAGGTAACATAATTCTCGACTTGGATGAAAAAAAGGAAGAATGGACTAACTATATAAAAGAGCTCTTCCTGGATACGAGGCCACCATTTAACACCACAAAGTATACGAATACTGGTCCTAGTATTTTAAAAGCGGAAGTAAAGAAAGCCATCAAACAGCAAAAATGGGAAATCTCCAGGCCCTGACCAAATACCATCAGACTGGCTCAAACTTCTGGATGACGATAATGTCTCACAATTAACAAACATTTATAACCATATATACGAGCCTGGAATGATGCCACAGATATGGTTGGTGTCTACATTTATTCCACTCCCAAAAAAACCTAATACATCATAATGTAAAGACTTTAGACTAATTAGTCTCATGAGCCACTCTCTCAAGCTACTTTTTAAGATAATTCTTAATAGAATCAAGCAAAAATGTGAAGAGACAATGGGAAACAAACAATTCGCTTTCAGAGAAGGATTGGGAACAAGGGAAGCTTTGTTCTCAATGTTAACATTACTTCAACGATCATGGGAAGTACAGAAACCAATTTACGTCTGCTTTATAGATTTTGAGAAGGCGTTTGATAGAGTTCAACATGATAGGTTGTTTGAATATCTAGAAATGATTGGAATAGATGATAAAGATCTGAGACTTTTACAACATCTATATTGGAATCAAGAAGCTTCTATTCTGGTAGACGGCAAAGAAACAGACAAAATTTGCATTCAAAGAGGTGTCAGACAGGGTTGTCTGTTATCCCCAACTTTGTTTAACGTATACTCAGAAATAATTTTTAATGAAGCCTTGGAAGGAAATGTGGAGTTCGAATCGGGGGAGAAACTATTAACAACATCAGATATGCAGACGACACCGCGATCATGGCTGAAAATATCGAAGATCTTCAATTCCTTATTGATCGAGTCACTAGAGAATGCTCCAATAACGGACTTAACATAAATGCAACAAAGACAAAGTTACTTGTGGTTAGTAAACAAGACGTCGGCCCTATGCAACTAATTGTCAGTGATGAATCAATAACAAAAGTTAACCATTTTAAATACCTAGGATGTTGGATAAACGAGACACTAAATCCGGATGAAGAAATTAAAACTCGTATAGAAATTGCAAGAGGAGCATTTATGAAACTTAGATCTATTCTGAGCAACTCTCAGCTGAATTTACAACTAAGAATCAAGTTCCTAAAATGTTATGTGTATCCTGTATTACTATATGGATGTGAAACCTGGATCATGAAGGTTAACATGATGAACAAATTAGAAGCCTTTGAGATGTGGTCGTATCGTATAATGCTCAGAATATCTTGGGTTCAACGCATTTCAAACAAAGAAGTCTTAAACAGAGTAGGTCAAGGCGAAGGTGACTTAATGAAGATGATAAAAAAGAGAAAAATTGAATATCTGGGGCATATAATGAGAGGTAGCAGATACAGGATGCTGCAGTTAATACTCAATGGAGAGATCGACGGAAAAAGAGGAATTGGTCGAAAGAAATATTCATGGCTCCGAAACCTTCGTCAATGGACTGGCTTATCAGCAGATCAATTGTTACATGCCGCACAAGATCGAGAACGATATCGGCAAATTGTTATGGAAGCTACCCACGCCTAAAAATTTGGGCATGGTACTTAAAGAAGAAGAAGAAATTATAAACTTCTTTCAATTCAAAAAATCTCTTTACGTCTGATGTAAGTTTCCACAGATTCAGTTTTAAATCATAAGTCAAATATTTAATCCCGATGTAAAAAGAAAGTTAATTCATTAATCAATGGTTAAGTCAAAACCTAGTCAAATGATAATATAGTTGTTCCTGTGAAAATGTTACGAGCCAATAAATAACAACAAGTTGCTAGTTGCTTTACAATAATTGATGGCCAATTCTCATGCAAATGATAATTTATCGGGTATTACTTTAAATGGATATAAATAAAGACTTAAGGACTAAGTAACCTATGATATTTATTAGTGGTATTTGCTAATTTGATCAACAAAGATGGCCTACTTTGTGGATTGAACTGATTTTTAATTCAGGTTCCAATTATTAGTTTCTCTATTAACTATTATTGTGCAACTCTTTGTACTACCTTATCGTCTAAAATTACTACAAAGTAAAGAATGAGAAAATTAAATAAACTTTCTCTTCTTGCAACTTTTTTTAACTGTAACTTTCCTTCTAATATCAATAAGGAAAATTCTGTATCGCAGGTTTACCTAAAAGCCATTAAGAGACGCACCTTCCAGCATATCTTGTCAGACTCCAATGTCATTCATTATCTTTTGGAAAGCCCTAAGTTCCGATTTAATTTAATAAAATTGAAAAGATATAAAATACCAAATTAATTTGCAAGAAAAAATCAGCATATTTAATTTTTTTATATTATGTATTATCAGTTTCAGATCCAGGGGAGGGCGATGGGGGCGATCGGCCCCCCTCTCAAACCAAGTTATATACATATAAAGATTATAAAGCATTCATTTATTCATTTTCTCCAACCTAATTTTTGATTGGAATTTTGGTATTTTTGGCATTTTTCACTCGTAATATCGATAGTTTTTATTATAATAATATATTATGTTACATGTCTTTTAAAGATATGAAATTGTGTGTAGAGAAAGAGGAGCGAAATAAAAAGGTGATGGTTTGAAAATTACCATCCTATTGTTCATATCTTTGCTGTACATGCCGGTCAACTTTGACCGGTTGTATCTCAGAAACCACTCGTCGCAATTAAACGTTTTTTCTTCTAAAAGCAGCGTCATGCTGCGTTCTTTACAATACCGTTTTCATAATTTACTTCAATTGAATATTTCCCGAGATATTATATTGGTAAGCCAAAAAATTGTTTATAATTTTAAAATATTTCCGAGGCCGCTTAAATAGTCCAATTTCAATTCTGTAAAGTACATTAGATAGGTATGGTGCCTTTTTATACAAAAATTATAGTTATTCTTATGCATCATAATTATTTTGGTTATTATATCGACCGTAAATTTTCAATTAACAAGTTAATTGTTGCTAAACTGTTCATTCAATTGTCATGGCCTTCTGGAAATATAATCTATACCAAAAGAGCTTTTATATCACCAAGTTATTTAACTATTGATAAATAATTACTTACTTAAGATTTTAGTTGAAAATTAAAGATTTTGTTGGAAAAACAAGCATTTTCCGAGGAAAGTTTTCGTCGAAATAAATCGGGAAAAACACGTTTCTATGCAGAATTTAATCACGGTGAATTTTTATACGAGTATTTTTGGTGTAAGGTTAAAATCTTTGGAATTATAGAGCAAAAATTGAAAAAAAAACACGATTTTCGGGCGGCATTTTGTTTATAAAAAAAGTAGCACATTATCTGCGGACTTTGCATACCTATATTATTAATATATAGGTTCATAAGATTCGATTCTAGCAATAAAATTGCTGGTAAATAACTTTTCCTTGTATTTTGCTAATTAGCCCAGAGTATAAATCATTTTTAAATAAACTTATATTATTTTATAAAGGATATCGTATTCCTGAACTAGCTATTTATAGAGATCGGACGTTATCATCTGAAGACAATCGAAGAAAATAGTTAGAAAACAACACCGATAATGTAATATCTGAAGAATCTTGCATCGGTACCGCGCGTGCAATATCACTAAGCTGCATCATACACGATCTAGCGAGATCTGGTTCAACCGGTAAAAAAATGTATAAATGATAGCCAGTCGAGTACAACAAAAGTGTATGTCGTCTTTGCTAACTCAACAATTTACAAACATTAAAGCGGAAAATGTTAGTAATGCATAAAATGTACAAGAAATCCAATTATAATGCATTTTATTAGTAGTTGTTTATCAAGCAACTACCAGTGTACGTATAAGGGCATAATCTAGGTGATGTTGATAATATGAATGATTGGATGCCATTAAGGCTTTATTCAATCAATGGGCGATTTTAAATTGCATCACTTTCTTGATAAATAATATGAACTTTGAGATTTTTGTCGTGTTCGCTATCGTCTTCCGTATCAAAAACAAGAAACGGCTGCCTACATATATAGAAGGTAGAAGCAGAAAATTGTTAGGTGCGGGTAGTTTTTGTTCTCAATCATATTTGTATTAAGGATGCCGCTATGCGCATACAGACCTGATGCTGCATACCTGTACGCTTCCATTTTCCTTAAATATTTTTACCTCTAGTAAATCTTAATAAAAACTAATGCCTTATAGAACAGATAGGTACGCACTCTTGTAAGTTGTTATATTGTTTGACAGGGTAAAAATAATGTTTTATTAATTAATTATTTAATGATTTAATTAATACACTGCGAATTAATAAAATAAGTGGTACAGTAGGCGGTACTGTACAGTCGGAAAAATGAAAGAATACCCATGAACGATCACATCAATCACTTATTTTGTGTTTGCTGTCTTTTTCTATAAATAACAAACGTTTGTTATAGAAAAAGATAACAAATACACAATGTTTGTGATTGATGTGATCGTTCATGGGTATTCTTTCATTTTTCCGACTGTAGACTTGGCAGCTTCATACTGCTACATACAGCTGCTTGATCCATGTCTGTCTGTCCGTCTGTAAACACAACTTCTCATTTGTAAGATATACATAATGACAAATGAGGTGTCCAGTGTCCAGTGAAACAAACATCAGTATTGAATAAGTAACGGAAATAAAATATCTTGGAATTATTCTGTCCAGCTATGGAGACCAGGATAAAGAAGTGAGAGATCAAGTACAAAGAGTAAATATATGTACTAGCAGGATGTCCTGGCTATATGACGAAACCGACATTAACACTGAAATGAAGTCAAGAAATTAATAAATCAGTGCAAGACCAATATTGACATATGCATCAAAATCAAGACCCGATAACCACAACACAAAGACTACTGGAAACGGCAGAGATGAGAGCACTGTGAAAAATCGCAGAAAATACGTTGAGAGATTGAAAGAGGACTGAAGACATTAAAAGAAAATGTAACGTGCAGCGTATAAACGAATGGGCACTAAATAGAAAAAGATAATGTAAAAAGCACATAAGCAGAATGGGGTTGACCCATGTGGTCAAAATAGCAAGATATAAATCAGCAATCGGCAGAAGAACTATTGGTATATAGAGGTATTAATCCGCCAATAAACAAGCAGACCTGCCTATCAAGAGGCAGAATTGAAAGAAGAATAACTGATTCTTAACAGAAATGTGCTTGATTCAATACCACATAAATTCAGCCAATGAAGCCACAACGAAATAACTGAAATTGAAAATAAGCCTCAGAGTGATAGAGATTCTCTAAAAAAGGACACCGAAATGGCAAAAAAATTGAAGTATCATTCAGCGTACGTAGATATAGATAATGGACCTACAGAATTCGAGCGAAGAGCAGAGGAGCTGTACCAGACAGATTACGACTTCGTGGTTTGTCAAAACCTTAGCAATATTTTGATTTTTGTAGCGGGGCTAGAACTAATATCATTCAGCACTAAAGGCGGTTACCAAGGGCCTAAGCCTAAAATGGTTGAAAATAATACAATTAACAGTTTTAGATCCAGTGGTTGAGATTTAGGAAAGACTTTCTTAATATTATCCATACGTATAAGACCAGCAACGACGGTATTATCAAAAATTAAGATCTGTTCCCGGTTGGTTATTAAAAGATAAGAATATTAACGGTACAGTATGATTTCAATATAAAATAATGGTGGGCAATACACACTCCATCGTCTGCAGTATGTGCATAATATATGCAGTAATTTGTACAGTTTTGGTATTCATACGTCCCGTTACATTGGTTTTCCGATGACTGTTGGACAGTATGGATGAAATAAGTTGAACAATAGAGTCTCACTCCTATGTTGATGTCAAACAAGAGAGTCAGTTCTCCATCTACTTCTCCATCTACTCTAACTGCGGGCTGTGGCTTTTGAATCCTGCAACGTCATTTTTTAGAGGCTGATATATTTTTTAGGTATACCTAGATTACGAAGCTCTTCCAGCATTTTGTCTCTTTTTGACTATCAAAAGCTTGTTTAAAGTCTATATAGATATACACTTTTATGTCGTATTCATGGGTCTCCGGCTTTTTCTCAACTGGCATCAATACGACTAACTTCACGCGTAACTTTGATACGAGAATTATAAAAAAAAGATGCATTGGAATCCAGATCCTGTAATTTATTGAGCATTATAAAATGAGTACAAAGACATACATAATTCTTTTTTGTAATTACACCTTCAATTTACCAAGCTTTTTCTTATATCGTTCTTAGTATGAATAGGTATATTGTCTGTAGTGTCAGAAAAAGTCTTTTTTTTTGGCAGTCTTTTTTGTGAAAAGTCGAAGACTGTCATGGCTGGGATATGTCCAGAGACAAGAAGATGAAAAAACAACAAAGAAAATATTGCAATGGAAGTCGATAGGACGACGAGAAAAAGGAAAGCCCAAAACGTGATAACTGAATGAGTGGAAGACGACTTGAACACCATGAACATAAGAAAATGGAGAAGAAGTGCACACGAGAGATTTGAATGAAAGGACATAGACAAACAGGCATAGACCCGATCCAGGATCAGGATGTCAAAAGAAGAAGAAGGGTAATACAAACATAAATGCAATATAGTGATGTCTTTGACTAAAAATTAAAAAATGATTACTCTCTCTCCCTCCCCACTTTTCTTCTTTTCTCTCGATCTCTCTTTCAAATATTGCAAAATCGGAATGGCATAATATATTTAGACATACAGGAGGATTAAATATTTATAATTTCGTCTAAACTCTAAACATTAAAAAAATACCCTTTTGTATCTGATTCAGCTCTTATACAAAAGCTTTTATTTCAACACCCTCTCAAATATTTAGTATCAAAAGATAGCCGACCGCGACCCCACAACAAAATAGTATAAGGTCCTTGACGAAAAGTTATTACAGTAATGAAAATATTTTCCGAACTCTCTAACACATGCTTTCCATGTCTTTGACAACTTCGAAGGGCACAAGGGCTCAACCATCATAATAAAGATTTGTAATGACATAATCGCTGCAGATTTGTAGTTCTGTCAATGAAGCCTTAATAATAGACCGCGCAACTATTGTTATCGCGTCTGTACAGGGTTGGGTTGATTATCGTTTCAAGAAGATTTGCTCATATTTTTATCCATGAACACTGTCGCTGTTTTGTTATCGAATTATTTTTTAATGAAATAATTCGAAAAATTTTATTATTAATAAAAAATCTGATGATGCAATACTAATCTCTCAAAGTGAAGACGATTTACAACGTAGGTTACACCAATTTAGTATAACCGCCAGACACTTGTAACATGTTAATATTAACAAAAGACAAAATGCATGGTTATAACAGCTATAAGAGTTTAAATATCTAGATATCACAGTATCTAGCTATGGAAAACTTGAAACAGAAGTGGAAGATAAAGTTAATAGAGCAAACAGAGCCGCAGGTTGCCGGAATGAAACAATATTGAGAAACAAAAATATCGGGAAAGAAATTTAAGATAAACTTTACATTTAGAAAACAGTCATCAGATCAGTAATCAAAGAAAGAAAAATGCAATACTCGGGCTATATGTTGAGAGGTGAAAGATATCAACTATACATTTCAAATCATATTGGAATTTTCCTATTAAAAAAAAACAGAAAAATTCTTATTTCCAGCTGATTGGTAGTCGCCCAAGATACGAAAGGGATATTTTAAGGGCCTCTTGGTAAAGACAGTAAAGACGACTGTATCTCGTAGTAAGGTATTTAATCAAAACGAATATTAAAGAAAATGATTATTATGCAAATAATGAGCAACATCCTCATCATGAGGAACAGTGAAAGATATGGAATGCTGCAACTAATCTTGCAAGGAAAGGTGGAAGGGAAGCGGGGACCAGGAAGGCGAAGGATTTTCCTGAAGAGATAAATGACCAATCGGTAGAAGAAGAGATAAATGACCACGCAAAAATATGGAGTGACTACTTTCCTTAGATTAATCCGCCAACGAACAAACAGAATTGCTTATAAAGAGGAATCTGAAAGAAGAAATTCGCTCATTTTTAAGTCACTTTGATCGCTCCGAAATAAGAACAATTTATTAAGTTTTTGATAAATTTTTATATAATAGTTATATAAAAATATTATCTAATAAAGATACAAACTACTTAAAGAGTATTTAGCTATACAGGGTGATTCATTGGGAAAGGGAAATACTTTAACGGTGAATAGAGGTTACCGAGCTGGTTCTAGATATACTACATTTTTTGCCCTGTCGACTTTTATAACCGAGTTACAGGGTGTTTTATCGATTTTGCCCATTTCTTTCCTAAGCCATAACTTTAGAACCACCCTGTATATTTTTTTGATATTTGGTACATATATGTCTCATTCAAAACCCAAACGACCGACATACTAACCATAAGAAAATCCAGGTCCGGATTAACAAAAAATTATAAAGTAATTGTGACCTTAAAACAACACCCTGTATATTCAAATTTTGAAAATCTGCTTGCATATTTGAAAAGAGCACAAAAAAGTAAGTTTAATGGTTTGCTTAAATTTTTCGGCCAGACAATTTTATGACTTTAATTTTGACATTATATTGAATTTTTTAAGAACTCTTGACATTAAAAAGCAGGTATTTTTAACTTTTAGTTATAAATTATTAAAGTTAATGAATAAATACTCATTTTAAAAATAATCAATAATTATTTACCACATTGGAACGACCAATTACTAATGACAAGAAAAATCGAGGTCCGGATTAACAAAAAAATATAAAGTAATTGTGATCTTGAAACAACACCCTGTATATTGAAATTTTAAAAATTTGTCTGCGCATTGTCATAAAAAACTGTGATTAAAGGTTCATTTGAATTTTTTCGCCGTTGATTTAATTACATCAATTTTGAAATTATATTGAAATTTTAAAGAACTCTGAGATTAAAAACCAGGTATGCATTATTTACTTTTAATAATTTAATGTTAATGAATCAATACTTATTTTAAAAATACGTAATACTTATTTACTACGCTGACTTCATGGATTCTCTGAATTTGTAGCTGTATGCACATCATTAAAAATTAGAATTGCAAGAATTGGGATATTTTAATGATTTAATAAAGAATTTAAAAAAACAGCTATATTTAATCAAAAACATTCGTTTAAACAATTCAACAATTTAACATAAATTAAAAATATTTGAACTATAACAGTTGCTCAAAATGTCCGCCATTTTGTTCGATGCATTTTCGTGTTCGTTTTAAAAGATTTCGAATCGATTTTCTAATTACATTGGGATTGTTCTTCATTTTTCTTCCAGCTTCTTGTGACCTTGACAGAATTAATCAATATGATTTCAAAATTGCCGTAATTAAATTATCTGCGCAAAAATTTGACATGCACCTTTTAACCCAGTTTTTTATGCTCTTTTAAAATACGCAAACAAATTTTCAAAATTTCAATATAGAGGGTGTTGTTTCAAGGTCACAATTACTTTGTATTTTTTTGTTAATCCGGACCTGGATTTTTCTTGTCATTAGTAATTGGGTCGTTCCAATGTGGTAAATAAGTATTGACTAATTTTAAAATAAGTATTTATTCATTAACTTTAATAATTTAGAACTAAAAGTTAATAATATCTGCTTTTTAATGTCACGAGTTCTTAAAAAATTCAATATAATTTCAAAATTAAAGTCATAAAATTGTCTGGCCGAAAAATTGAAGCGAACCATTAAACTTACTTTTTTGTTTTTTTTTCAAATATGCAAACATATTTTCAAAATTTGAATATACAGGGTGTTGTTTTAAGGTCAAAATTACTTTATAATTTTTTGTTAATCCGGACCTGGATTTTTCTTATGGTTAGTATGTTGGTCGTTTGGGTTTTAAATGAGACATACGTGTACCAAATATCAAAAAAATATACGGGGTGGTTCTAAAGTTATGGCTTAGGAAAGAAATGGGCAAAATCGATAAAACACCCTGTAACTCGGTTATAAAAGTCGGTAGGGCAAAAAATGTAGTATATCTAGAACCGGCTCGGTGACCTCTATTCACCATTAAAGTATTTCCGTTTCCCAATGAAACACCCTGTATATAGGTATACGTATTCATAGCAGATTTGTTTTTCCTGCCTCTCATCAAATATAACAGAGACATGTGTTGAAGATAGGGTTAATAAGGGCTTATGGTTATACCGTTCTAGTCCAACTCTGTGTTGTAATAACAGAGGGCGCTTTATTGTTCCCCGACTATTACGTGTGCATGTCTCATTGAGTCCCCTCTTCCTAGAGGAGACACATAATAAAACTCCACGTTTACATAATGACTGTTACAATGCGTGTCATCAAGTCCGCTTGTTCATCGAGGAAGTCATTTTCCTCGGATATTGAGGATACACTTGACCCAATCGGGATTTATTGTTCTTCGCTAGACGTCATTACCGACCGAGAGAGACTAGAAGCGACGCTGCTCACAAGCTCCTTTTTCATTCATGGAATAATGTTCGGAGCTCGTCTTTGTTCTATGAAAACAACGTTTCTTTTCTTTCGAAGGAGTAAATACTTGGGATGTTTACAGCGTCTTTGTGACGGCAACTTTTGCTATTTTCTCGGGAGTTTTTTAAAGGTTAACATGGACGATATGTGCGCGCATGGATGGAATCTAATCAAACTGACTTTGTTACTTTATATAATACTAAGATTTTCAAATTTTCATACATATTTTTTTAACGACTAGAACGATGCTATGTGTAACATATTATGCAATTAAAAAAAATAGAAAAGGAAATCAGAGATCATGCAATGGTCTTGACTAAAAACACAGAATATTCTGCCAGTCCATCCACTTCAGTGGCGTACTGAGCATGGTTCCGCGGGTTCGGGGCCCGGGCCCCACAGGGGCCCGCTCTAACCCGATGTTTGCTTCTTTTTTTTTCTAATTTGATGGGGACATTTTGAATTACACAAGTACACACTAGAAAATGTCACTGCTTAATAAATTTCTATTTTGTGTAGTTTTTTATAAATAAAAACGAAGAATACCTATTTATGAAAAAATTTAAAAACAAAATTTATTATGAAACATTTAGAACACCTTTGTAGAGGTTCTGTACTCTTTTTACCTGCTTTAAACCGAAACAATGGTTTCAACACTTGTTTAATCGCCTGTAGGTACCTGCTGTTAACCCAAACACTTATTGTATTTATATTAGCACGAATATGAATAAGTTACTTATATGAATAAGCTACCCTGCGGGTAGCGGGTAGGAACTCTTTTGGAGTCCTATGGATTCTATTGGATAGTCCTAACAGGGAAAGTGAATCAATCCCTGCCCCCCGCAGATTCCAGGAGCTTCTTGACCCGGGAAGCTAGCACCTGCTAAGGGTCCCTTGTCCAGGGTCACGGATGAAGTCCAGAACGGCATCCAAGGCGAAGAAGAATACTTTCGGTACGGCGAAGATGGCGGAGCTGGCAACCCTTGATTTTAGGGATAGTATAGGATCACAAATTGTAGCGTCTGATCCAGAGTGGGCGGCTACGAACAGCGTCTGATCCAGAATGGGCGGCTGATTAAACACTCACCAACACGTCTGGCCAGCGCGGTGTTTTAAGGCTAATAACCTCCCCAAAACTATGGCGAATTCTAAAACGATAGGAGTAGGTCCCCAGGTGGGTAAGTCATACAGTGTTGGCAAGTCCCACTCCTTTATAAAAAAGGACAGCTTCACGGAATCTGGGGGAAGCAAGAAATCGCTAAAAACTACAAATTTGAATATAGCAACGCTCAACGTAAGGTCATTAAACAAAGATGAGAAAATCTATGAGCTAGAAGAAGAAATAAAGGACCTGAACTGGGACATAATTGGTCTGGCAGAGGTAAAAAGGAAAGGCGAAGAGCGCATAACATTGCAATCAGGGAACATCTTGTATTACAAAGGGCATGATGAGCAAAGTCTAAACGGCGTAGGATTTCTGGTTTCTAAGAAATATGCTAGTAGAATAGAACAATATGTGGGAATCTCGGAAAGAATTGCAATGATTATGATGAATATACACGAAAAAATCACCCTAAAAATTATTCAAGTGTACGCCCCAACTTCAGCACATCCCGATGAAGAGATAGATGAGTTCTATGAGAAAATAATAGAAACCAACACGTGCTATCACAGCACCTATACACTAATAATAGGAGATTTCAACGCTAAGATCGGACAACGACTAGAAGAAACTGAAAGCTATATTGGTGAATTCGGCTATGGTGTTAGAAATGATAGAGGAGAAACCCTTGTGAACTTCCTACATAGCAACAAATATTTTGCAATGAACACATTTTATAAGAAAAAACCGCAAAGGAAGTGGACGTGGTTATCACCAAACGGAAAAACACGGAACGAAATTGATTACATCATGTGTAACAAGAAAGATATCGTAGAAGATGTAACAGTAATAAATTCGGTCTCTCTGGGAAGCGATCATAGAATGGTTAGAGCTAAACTAAGAATTGGGTATAGCAAACGTAGAACTAACTTTAAGAACACGACACAAATAGATACAGAAAAGCTAAAAGCCGATAAAGAAAAATATGCTAGTAAATTAAAAACCGCCCAAGCACTGAATCTAGAACAACTCAGCATAAATAAAATTAACTCAGTTATAACAAAAGAACTATTGAATACCAGCTCTGAAATAGCGACCCGTCATAAAAATAAAAAATCCAAAATAAGTGCAGAATCGCAGAATATGCTGAAACAACGAAGAGAGCTCTTGTCACGAAACAAAAGAAATACCATAGAATACAAGGAACTTAACCGAGCCATACGAAAACAGATAAAAGACGACATTAGAAAACAGCAAGAAGACCATATAGAAGAAGTGATAGAGAAAAATCGAAGTCTGAAATATACCAAACCGAAATTAGGCAAGAAAAATATTATAGCTATAAAAAATCAACAAGGCCAACTAGAAACAAGCAAAGCTCAGATATCGAAGATAATTGAAAACTTCTATACTGAATTATACCATTCAAAAAACGATCCCCCCGACTGTTCAAAGCAAAATCTGAAAAGGCAAATAACAAACGTAAACTCTGAATTAATGCCCGAAATAAGCGAAGCAGAAATAGAAAATGCACTTAAAGAAATGAAAAGAAATAAAGCACCGGGTAACGATGGAATTCTGGCAGAAATGCTGAAAGACGGCGGTGAAGAAGTTATCAGATACCTAAAAATACTTTTCAATAAATGCCTATTTGAAGGAAACATACCAAAGGAATGGAATACTGCTAACACAATCTTAATACACAAAAAAGGTGACAATACAGATCTGAAAAATTATCGTCCAATATCACTACTATCACAACTTTATAAAACATTCACAAAAATAATTACAAATAGATTGACAACAAAGTTCGATGTATATCAACCAGCAGAACAAGCCGGTTTTAGAAAAGGCTTCAGTACATGCGACCATCTTCACACACTAAAGATCCTAATGGAAAAAGTTAACGAGTACAACTTACCAATCTGCTTAGCATTAATAGATTACGAAAAAGCTTTTGACAGCATAGAATTATGGGCTATTGAGGAAGCACTGGTCAATAGCAGAATCGATTCTAGATATAGGATATTAATACATAATATATACAAACATGCTGAAATGGTAGTCACGATGGATAACGACATGAAAACTAGGCCAATCAAAATCAACCGAGGAGTAAGACAGGGAGACACCATATCTCCAAAACTATTTACTGCCGCACTTGAAGACATCTTTAAATCATTAAATTGGGAAACAAAGGGACTCTCGATAAATGGAAAGTATTTAAACCACCTAAGATATGCAGATGACGTGGTACTAGTAGCCGACAGCTGGAAAGAACTGAAGGTGATGATCGATGAGCTTCATAAAGAATCCTTAAAAAAAGGACTAAAAATGAACTTGAGCAAAACTAAGCTAATGTCGAACAAAGATGATCAACCAACGATAACCATCCAAGGAACAAAAGTGGAACATGTAAAAGAATATATATATCTAGGTCAGAATATCAAGGTAAACAAAGAGAATCAAACTACCGAAATAAGCAGACGAGTAAGAATGGGATGGGCTGCATTCGGAAAACTCTCATATATACTAAAAGACAAAAAGATACCACAATACCTTCGAACCAAAGTGTTCGATTCTTGTATCCTTCCCGTTCTCACTTACGGAGCTCAAACCTGGACATTCACAAAAATGAACATGGACAAGATTATAAAAACTCAAAGAGCCATGGAACGACAGATGCTTGGTATCTCACTAATAGATCGGCAAACAAACGAAGCAATCCGAAACAAAACAAAAGTAAGGGATGCCGTGGAACAAGCGGCTAAATTAAAATGGAAATGGGCTGGACACAACGAACGTCTCGAAAATGGTAGATGGAGCAAGGAAGTTGGAAACTGGCGACCGTACGAAGCGAAGAGACCAAGAGGAAGACCTCAAATGCGCTGGAGCGATGACATCAGAAGAGTCGCAGGACCAATGTGGAAACGCCTCACACACAACAGAGATGAATGGCGAGAAATGGGAGAGGCCTTTATTCGCCATTTCGAATAGAAAAAAGGCTATAAAAAAAAAAAAAATGAATAAGTTGTAAACTATTGTCAAAGTTCGGAAATTGAAATAATACAAGATTAAATTTGATAAATTTTATATTATTATGCTCTGTTTTTAAACCAGGAGGTGTAATTCAAATTTACCGCGCCGTAATGCTTGTCTGTAATTGGTGCAATCTGAGTCAAGTTTACTCCACTGTTATGAAATTTTGACACTATTGTCATTTATGAAATTTTGACACTATTGGCATTTCATAGGTTAATAAGGTTATATCGACGATATTTTGTGTTTTCTGTTTTGTCAATATTATTTAATAAATAACTCAAAATATTCCGTGTCAGTGTCAAATATTTAGTAACTTTGTTTGTCACTGTCCTGCCACCACATTCTGTTCAACTGAGTGCGTTGTATGACAAAGTTAGCGAATGTTCGATTTGGAAAATATCACCACAGGCATGGTGTTCATTTTTTTCGAATCCTGAACAAACTAGTTAATATTTTTGAAAAATTTAATGCAGAATGAAAGACACCCTTACCAAGGGCTGAAAGTCCCTTAAAATAAATTAAAAATTTTATTTTGCATGGGACATTTGAAATTAAAAATCACACTAAATTTTCTCTTTTTTTTTCACCCCTGTAACTTATTAGAATAAACATTAAAGAAGTTTTCAGGGACTTTCAGGCCCTCTGCAATAACGTAATCTTTCATTCTGCGGTTAAATCTTTTAAAAATAAAAATACGAGATCCTTTGTAAAAGGTATATTTAAAATACTCTAAATAAGGTTTACATTAAATCACAGAACATTTTTGGATTAAGAAATCCATCATCAGTGTTACTAAAAGCCAAAAAATAGCATACTTGAGCATGTTTTGGGTGAAAACCCTTTAAATGTTTACAGTTGTTGTGTTATACTACATATTAATAAAAATACTCAATGATGTTGCAAATATACCTGGGGCAACACAGGACTCTTCCCACGTAGTTAGAATTTGAGGATTAAAACCTCACATATTGAACTTCAGTGGCCAACTTAGTTGGCCAATTAATTGTTTTAAATTAATTTGAGATTTTATAAATATATTTATGATGATTTATATTTAATGTTTATTAAAAACTTTTGATATGCAATGTGTATTTTTATTGGGCGGGGACCCACATCTCAACTGGAACCAGGGCCCGCGGATCTATCAGTACGCTACTGATCCACTTAATGGGTTTTTCAACCTTACCATGATCAAAAAATTTAAATGTGTTTTTTGTGAAAGTTCTATGTGCTGTTCTAGATGTTTTTAACCTTATTAAAAACTGTCTAAATTCAAAATTCAACTTCCTACCAAGTTTGCAAAAGCTGTATACGGAATTTTTTCAAAATTTTTTTCAACACAAAAATGACATCCTTCTCGTTAGTCATTCATTCGTAATCCCTAGGGATTATAGCTAACGCCATGGCATTCAAAATCCTATTTTTCGATGAGGTGTATTACTCATCTGTCATTTACCTCTGTGTGTCTTTGATGTTGTCGTGACTCTATTCCACTTCTTCCTGTCCTTTCACTGAACTTTCCAGTCTTTTAAATTCATTGCTCTTATGTCTTCTTCTACATCATTCAGCCATCTTCTCTTCTTTATAGTGGTACTTATAGCCAGCCTTTTATTATATTGATACTTACTTAAATATTTTACCATAGCTCTGAAGATGGCCAGAAGTGTGTACAAAAACAGATCAGGCTTTACAATGATTTTTATATTGTTGGTGTTAAATAAATTGATTTTTAAATAAACTTAACATTGGTGACAGCGGAGGGACACAAGAGATATTTAATAATTGTGAATGGTAAATACAAGATCCACCTAATTTGATGAAAAAATGGATACGATACAGAGAAGGGTATACGAGAAGAGGAAGAGCTGAAGGAGTAGCGTATAAATGTGTTTATCACAAATTCATGAAATTTATTTTCAGTTAGAGGTAAATCAAATTAGTAGAAGAATAAACGAATTAGAGGAACAACAGAACGATACTAAAACCGAATTAAAAAATAAAATATAGCAACGACAAAATTATTTAGACAATAAAATATATTAACAACAAAACAATTTAGTCTATAAAATATAACGGGTCCCGGTAAATTCGTAACTATTTTAATCCCCCATCCTAATTACAGGCCAACTGACAACCCACTAAATACCGGTGAATTTGTAACTTTCATTTTTTAAGTAATGTTGATGTATGTACCTGTATAAATTACCCTCTTTGAAGGTGGTGTAAAAGGTATTCATCATTTATGTATTGTCTCTTGGAAGAGTTAGTAGAAAAAATCCAAATAAATTTTGCGAAAATGGCTGAAGTTCTTGTTAACAGATTTCGTAATGAGTGAACGTGGGTGTAAGTTATTGGTGGTAAATAATTTTAAATTTCACTTAAGAAAGTGCTAAAAAGTGGAAAACATTAACTGTTTTGTATCTGGTTGCAAGGCAACCTGTTATACCGACTGTAAGTTGTTTTTTTAATATTTTGAGTAGTATCAAACATTTATCTTGGTTATCAACAATTTGATGTCAAAAATTCACATTTTTGCTAGTTTTTGTCTACCAGTAAGAAGAAAAGCATTTAAAACAAAATTTAAGATAACCGCATTCTAGTGCATCCAAAACAATTTAAACAAGGTGATCTTGCTAAATCTTGCTATACTTAAACTTAATTGTTGCTTATAAAACTATAAATTAAGTCATTTAAACGTTAATAACTTGTCAAACAATGAGTAAAAATACACGGTTTTTATGAGACTCAGTGTAACTACTATAATATGTAACAATTATTGTTTTAATTTCTATATGAATAGAATAACAAAATTTATGTAAGTCAGACCAATTTTTTCTAAATTTATTTATTTATTGACAATGTAAATGAAAAATAGCCGATTTTAAGAATTTTCGTTTATAAGTTACAACATTTCATCAAAAAACTGAAAAAAGAACCGATTAGTTTATTGAAATAGCTTTAAAATGAGTTGAAGTAAAATAGAATTGGAGATTTGTTTATCAATAAATATGAAAGGTATACATTTGCGATAGGCCTCGTGTTGGCTTAATCCGTTACTGTTCAAATTTATTTCTTACGTTTTAACCTAACTACCTGAAGTATTAGATTTAATCATAGGCGTAACCAGGGGTGGTTTTGGGGGTTATAACCCCCCCCCCCAATTGGGATCTACTTTGAGCTCTATACGCTTAACACCAATATGTGTTGTTGACAAATCAAGCCATTTTGAAGTTGTAACCCCCCCCCTTAGGATCATCCTGGTTGCGCCGTTGGATTTAATCCATGGTTTCGAATTCACATGTAGAAGGTTTCGAGTTGGCAGGTTCAGGTAGCAGAAAAGTTACGAATTGGCCGGTGTACATTTTAATTTGAAAATGTTTGTCATTAAAAGTTGCGAGTTGGC
Organism: Diabrotica virgifera virgifera; assembly: GCF_917563875.1. Classification (NCBI taxonomy): domain Eukaryota; kingdom Metazoa; phylum Arthropoda; class Insecta; order Coleoptera; family Chrysomelidae; genus Diabrotica; species Diabrotica virgifera. The sequence continues at coordinate 88,181,700 of NC_065447.1, read as the reverse complement.
GCGTGTCCAATATAACAACAACAAAACGGTTTACAATCTAGTTTAGAAAGACAGGTAGTTGAATTAGAGAGAAAAATTAATATACAAGCTTCTTTATCTAATATTGTTTCAATAACTAATGTCGAATCTGAACAAATAACCCATATTCCATAGTTCAAAAAGGCACAATCAAAACTAGCAAAATTTTAAAACCACCCACATTCAATGGTCAAACAGCATGGGAAACTTATCGTTTTCAGTTCGAAGCTGCAGCTAGAGTAAATGGCTGGAATGAGAAACGGCAGCTTTCTTGATGGTGTCGCTTCGAGGACAGGCAGCAACCGTTTTGCAATTTTTTGCAAGTTATACCTCTCTCGTTCAAACTTTAGAGACAAGATATGGCCAGCAGCATCTAAAGCAGGCTTTCCAAAGTCACCTGAAAGTTCGATATCAAAAACATAACGAAATCCTGCAAGAGTTTGCAGCTGACTTTAGGGGATTATAGCATTTGGCATATGCTCAGGCACCTAAAGATTTTCTGGAACAAAATTGGTATATCTACAGGCTTTCATAGATGGACTGTAGGATGTTAAAAGGCAACTAGCTCTCCGATTACAACACCACAAAATGCTAGATAAAGCACTAATCTCAGTCCAGGAGTGCGAAGCGGAAAGTATTTCCAAACCTATCCCATAATTAAAAGAAATTAGATTTACAGAAAAGAGGCAAGTCACTACCGCAGATAATATAATCAACAACAAAATTGATCCTACATGTTAAGCATACTGCAGAATCTTTTTTTTTTCGATGTGGGATCGATCTTACGGAACTATCGTAACAATATATTGAGATTTATTTATTAAATCCTAATCGTAATTATCTTAAAAAATCCAAATAAATCATTTTTTATAAGCTTACCGAGCGGGACACCCGGTACCATTGTACCGTAAGATATCAACAATATGTTTTTACGTAGTTTCGTAGAAAAAGATATATTAAAATATAAAAGAACAATATTTTAGATTAACGTCAACCATAATAAATAAATAAATTTAGAATCCTCTTAAGAATGTACACCTATCAAAATCAAATTAATAAAATTCCAATAAGGTGCCCAGTCAGATTATAATTCTAATGGAGATTTCTTGATAAAAGGCAATCTGAAACATAACACGCAGCATATTGTGAGCATTATGGAAATTTGGTACAGCAAGGTAACAGGTGTTTATACGGTTCGCCCAAAAAATTATCGGCTCGTTCGCTGAATACATTTAACATAAAACAAATAGAAATGTCAAGGTGCATAAAACTGTGAATATGTTTACCTAAATTAAAAAAAAAGAAAGAGGAACGGACTAGAAGTGGAGCGTTTAAAAATTTATAATGAATATAATTTATTAATGTACACAAACAAGAGAAAAGATAGTGAAAATGATAACAATTGACCTAGAATGATTGTTGCATGGGTCACAACTCACAACCAACAAAATTGCAAACAATTCTGAAACAAAATGTTATCTATAGTGTTGCCCAAATGCAAGACCAAGACGAGACTTAGACAGTCTTGGTCTTGGTCTTGCGCCAGTACACCTGGTCTTGGTCTTGGTATTGCGCTCCCGGTCTTGGTCTTGCAGCAAGAGTCTTGCAAGTCTCGCAGTTGCCCATTAGCCTATTGCCTATCTTAGAACAACGTAACAGAGAGGTACATTTTAAGCTTGAATATCATAGCCATAGTAAAGACTAGCCAAATTAATAAATACCTAAACAACTGACACCGGGTGGGGTTTGAACCCACGATCTAAGTGATACCTGCCTATGTTCTAACTAACTAAAGTTAAAACTACCTCTGAAAATCCACAAAATTTCATTTGCATATCTCAACCGGTTTTAGAGCAATAAAGAAATCGTCAGTTTGTAAGAAAAATTTCAACCCCCCCTATTTGGGAAACGAAGCATTTATAAAGTAAACGTTTATGAAGCAAACTGTCATTATTTTTCGTGCAGAATTACCCATTAAAGTTTGCCATACTTATTTAAAAACATCATGTATTGATGAAAAACATGGCTGGTTAAAAAAGTAGGTACCTAACTTTTTTATTATCCAATATAAGTGAATGAATAAAAAAACATAATGCTGAGAAAATATGAGGCGATAGTTATAGTTGGTTCTTAATTTCAGTATGCTATTGCATGCTTGAATAATAAGTTAGCATACTGCTAGAATATTCCACAGAATAAGAAAAAACACAGTTTGATTGGTACACCCGGTATACAATGACAATTATTGATCTGTCTAGCAACAATATTATTACAGCAATATTTATAAAGAATAAGACAACATATTAAAAAAAAATCACTTAAATCGGACAACAGATTTAGGAAATTTTAGACATTAAAAATGACCCGTTTTTAAGGTGGTGCGTTAATTTATTGGAGAAGTGTATATCGTTCAAATATTTCGGTATTTTGTTTACACGATATCCGGCAATATCTGTACTTTTGTCTCGTATCATTATCTTATGATACTTTTAAATAATAGCCGCCCTGTTTCGGCCAATTTTGCTTAGGCGAGTGACCTCATAGCACAGTCAGCATAAACAATACATAATAGTCTTACTATAATAAATATAATACGTATACCGATAAGATTTCTGGTGTTTGGATTCCTAGAAAACTAATAATGAAAAAAATTAATTACTTATATACTTATTAAGTCTATTTTCTATTAGCTAAGATGACACATTTTTAAAAAGTTTGTATACGATATTCGATATTACTGTAGGCGTCGCAACGCAGGAATGTTATGGTAGATGACGACTGATTAGAAGACGACTATTCTCAAAATCTGGAAAATTAATTTCAGAGCGAAGAATTCAGCTACTGGGAAGTAATGTACAAAATATTTTATTTTTAAATTATAATAATGACCTCTGAGTACATGTCAAATGTGTCGTGTTTTTTTAATAGATATTTTGATTCGCTATGTATGTTTATGGTATTGTTCGTAATGCGCATAAATCCAATTTTCAAATTTTTTTTTACAATTTGTTTTGTTTCTCATAGAGTATCTAAGAATATAGCCGAACTTACATACTCCCTAAAACGACCCTCAGTTCTAACTGCAAAACGCAAGAGTCTCTCAGGCTTAGTCTTATTCTTGCTCAAGTCTTGCACGGTAAGTCTTGGTCTTGGCCTTGCTAAAATTAGGCGGTCTTGGTCTTGCGAAAACGCAAGAACAAGACCAAGACTGTAAGACCAAGACTGATTTTGGGCAACACTAGTTATCCCTAAAAACAAAATGGAACTTCAGGAGTACAAATTAGAACACAAAAAACCAGCAAATAAAAATAAATACATACGTAGAAGTGCAAAAAGTCACTACAAAGAATTTGTATTTAAGTTGGTATTATTGGATGAGCATTACACAGTGAGAGATAAGATCTAGTGCTAGATTATAGCTCATTCGTTGATTCCCACTCCGAGCTCTCTGTAATATTTAACCTTTTTCAATATTGAAATAAAAAACAATGGCAGATATTGAGACATCAGAAAATGGATTGAGAACAACACAGAGAGCGATCGAACGAGCTATGTTAAGAGTATCTCTGAGGGAACATATACGTAATGACGACGTGTGAAGCAGGACGAAGGTGGAAGGTGTAATTGGAATAATTGTGCAAATGAAATGGAACTGGGTAGGACGTGGGGCACGACAAAACAACGAAGAGTAGACGAGAAATATTGTACATTGGAGACCACGCAAGCAGAGTCATAGTAGAGGAAGACCACAAAAACGATATCTAGACGAACTTAAAGCAAAAATGGGGAGAAACTGGCACCAAATAGCACAAAAAAGAGAAGAATTGAGAACTCATGGGGAGAACCTTTCCAGAGTGGATGCAAACAGGCTGAAGCAGGAGAAGCAGACAAAATAAGTTAGGAAACTTCAAGGGTGTTTCCAATAAACTAAAGAATTTAGCAAACCCATTTTCGTGTGATATTGGGTACTACCCAGTAATCTACAAATCAACGTGACTGTTCATTGATTGAAAATAGCATTGGATATGGTTCTTTGAGTTGTCTGGTTTGATCTGGACCTGTTTACAAAAAGAAAGGAGACATAGAACAATGTACAAACTGCAGGGCCATAAAACTACACAGGGATTGGTTTGAATTTGAATTTTTTTTTCTGAAAGTCTTTAAATAATTGTTGTTTACAGTATATTCTAGTCTGTTAATGTAAAGTGTCCTACAAGCAAATCAATCTCACGACGAGTAAGCTATACAATTTTTTTTTATAAATATGACCTAAAGAAGAATTAAATAAATGTAAAGACTGAAATAGTTTTGTACACACTTATGACTACAGATAAACAGGGAGAAGTGTACTTTTGAAGTGTGTAAAATATATAATTCCTAGCTGAGCGCTTTCGGCATATAAAGCCATCTTCAGAGCTATGGTCAAAAAGTTCAAAATACCACTATGAAGAGAGATGGATCCCATGTACGATATAAAAAGATTCTATTTCTTATGCAGTTTTTTATTGATGGAAAAAACCTTGTCTGTCTGTTGGAAAAAATTGCTCAATATTGCTGTTTGTTTTTTGTAGTCGGAAAAGTTAAAACATCAAAAACGAGCACAAGGGACTTTCACATAGTGTTGCCCAAAATCGGTCTTGGTCTTGCAGTCTTGGTCTTGTTCTTGCGTTTTCGCAAGACCAAGACCAAGACCGCCTAATTTTAGCAAGACCAAGACCAAGACTTACCGTGCAAGACTTGAGCAAGAACAAGACTTAGCCTGCGAGACTCTTGCGTCTTGCAGTTAGAACTGAGGGTCGTTTTAGGCAGTATGTATATTAGTTCGTCTATATTCTTTCATACTTTATGAGAAACAAAAAAAATTTGCAACAAAAATTTTGAAAATTGGACTTATGTTCACTACGAACAATACCATAAACATACATAGCGAGTCAAAATATCCATTTAAAGAACACTTGACACATTTGACACGTACTCAGGTCATTATTACAATGTAAAAATAAAATATTTTGTACTTTGCTTCCCATCAGACGACTTCTCTGAAATTAGTTGTTCGGGTTATAGGTCTGGATCCCGCGTATGAAAAAAAAGTTGTTTAATAGCAAGCTGAAAATTTGTTAATAGCTTAAGGGTGTTTAGTCAGACAAACTTTGATATATGGGAACACTGGAACAGAGGAAGTTTTAATTGTGGAACAGTTTAAAAATTTGGAACGGTCAGACCACGAAAATGTCACATATATTTTGTCCGACTGAACTTCCAATTGATTTGTTACCCTTTCATTAAACTCTCATGCAAAAATCAGGCTGCTATTTATCACCAAACGGGCATGATAATGAGTGGAACACGTACAACATGTCAAATGACAGGAATTATGATAGGTGATAAATAGCAGTCTCATTTTTGCATGAGAGTTTAATGAAAGGGTAACAAATCAATTGGAAGTTCTGTCGGACAAAATACATGTGACGTTTTCGTGGTCTGACCGTTCCAAATTTTTAACCTGTTCCACAATTAAAACTTCCCCTGTTCCAGTGTTCCCATATATCAAAGTTTGTCCGACTAGACACCCTTAAGCTCTTAACAAATTTTCAACTTGCTATTAATCAACTTTTTTTTCATACGCGGGATCCAGGTCTATTATGAAAATAGTCGCCTTCTAATCATAACATAATATTCTTGCTTTGCGACGCCGGCCGATAGTAATATCAAATATCGTATCCAAACTTTTTAAAAATATGTCACCTTGCTGATAAAAAATATACCTAATAAATTTAATCTTATCGGTATATAGAATAGTAAGACTATTATGTATTGTTTTTGCTGAATGTGCTATGACCTATGCTATGAGATCACTGGGTTACAGAAAATTTGCCGAAACAGCGGGACTATTATTTAAAAGTATGATTACGAGACAAAGGAACAGTGTAAATAAAATACCGAAATTAACGATATACCTACACTTCTCCAAAAAATTTACTCACCACCTTAAAAACAGGTCATTGTTAATGTCTTGAATTTGCTAAGCCTGTTGTTCGATTTAAGTGATTTTTTAATATGTCTTATTTTTATAAATACCGCTGTGTAATATTGTTGCTAGACAGGTCAATTATTATTGTCACTGTAGACCGGGTGTACCAATAAAAGTGTGTTTTTCTCAGAGCTAGCATCACTCTGTGGAATATTCTAGCATTTATAAAATACTGAAATTACAACGATAACCTCATAGTTTCGCTTATATTGGACATTACATTCGCTTATATTGGATAATAAAATACACTATTACTACCATTACTATCGGTTTACAGCGTTCTTCGACGCCTTCCGACTCCTAACCGCCATTCTTCTCTGTTTAACCATAGACCTGGAGGGATTTCTCTTTCCTCTAGTTCTTTTTCAATTACCTCCCTCCAGCTTCTTCTCGGCCTTCCTCTTTTTCTTCTCCCTTGTGGTGTCCATGCAAAAATCTGCTTAGGGATCCTGTCATCTGTCATACTAGTTGTTTTGTTTTTATGTCATCAATTATTGTTGGTGTGACTCCCATCATTTATCATATTCTCTCATTTGGTATCCGATCTCTTCTTGATTTGCCTGCTGCTCTTCTCCAGAAGTCCATTTCTGTTACTAGTAGCATTTTCTCCGTTCTTTGTTTCAGTGGCCAAACTTCACTGCCATATGTGATTATACTTTTAAGTATGCTATTGTATATAAGCTGTTTGTTCGCTTTAGATATTGTCTGGTCCCACAGAATGCCGTTCATCATGGATATGGCTTTTCTACCCTGTATTAATATAATAAAATATATAAGTTTCTAATAAACTTTAGTTAGTTAGAACATAGGCACGTATTACTTAGATCATGAGTTCAAACTCCACCCGGTATCAGTAGTTGTCTAGATCAGTAATTCTCAATCTTTTTGAGTCATGAACCACAAAATCCTTTTTATTATTTTCGTTACCAACTAACTGAAATAGGTATCTAGCTAGGTAATCTAATTAAGAGGGAACAGTAGCGATCAACAGGTAGCGAAAACGCGTTCTAAGATTGCGGCTGTAATTTTGAATATTTTTTCGAGATATTTGGCACACATATTCGTAATATAATAAAGAATGGCGGTACTGAGCCCAATTTGAAAAATATATTAATATGTGGAAATTACTCTGTAATTAAATAAAATATTAAAAAAAACGAGCTGGACCGCCACTAAGAAGAACAAAAAAATACACTTTCTTCAAATAAACTTTTTTATCAGATGCCTAGATTTTGTGTCATTTTGGAACTACTAAAATTTTTTATTTCATTAGTAGTTCCAAAATGACACAAAATCTAGGCATCGGATAAAAAAGTTTATTTGAAGAAAGTGTATTTTTTTGTTCTTCTTAATGGCGGTACAGGCTCTTTTTTAAATATTGTATTTAATCACAGAGTAATTTCCACATATTAATATATTTTTCAAATATCTCGAAAAAATATTCAAAATTACAGCCGCAATCTTGGAACGCGTTTTGGCTACCTGTTGATCGCTACTGTATCACCTTAAGTATAATAATAATTGTGGTGCTGATTTTAGCTGTGTTTGCGTTTTGTGTACCACTGCAAATAATGATATGTACCACCAGTGGTACATACACCCCAAATTGAGAACCGCTGGTCTAGATATTTATTAATTTGGCTGATCTTTACTATGGCTATGAAATTCTAGCTTAAAATGTACATCTCTGTCACGTTGTTCAAAGATATGTAATAGGCTAATAGGCAACTGCGAGACTTGCAAGACTCTTGCTGCAAGACCAAGACCAAGACCAAGACCGGGAGCGCAATACCAAGACTAAGACCAAGACCAGGTGTACTGGCGCAAGACCAAGACCAAGACTGTCTAAGTCTCGTCTTGGTCTTGCATTTGGGCAACACTACTTTCACACAAAAAATTGCATTACAGATAACGAATATTTGATCATGGTAAGGTCAAGAAACCGTACCGACTGAAGAGTACCGTGTCAGCATGCAGAATTCTGTAGAATTCTGCATGCTGATCTGTAGAAGGTGTATCTGTAGAATTAAATAAATTCGAAAACTCTACAGCAACGTCAGAGAGTGTTTTGTTCATAAGAGAATACAAGACAATAATCGCCAACGTCAAGGGTACTTCACAAGGCACCTTAAGAAGTAGAAATAAAATGAAAAATAAACGGAGAAGAAATAAAATAAACAAATTAAATGTTATAATAAAAGTTACGATAAATTATTTTAAAATATCTATTTCCAGTGTTTGCTATTTACTGCTCCACATTTTGTACTTTCATAGTAGTGGTTTTTGGTACTAATTAAGTAAAATATTAACTTTACAAATACTTCAAGTAATATTCAAATACGCAACCGCAGTTGAGCCACCCTGTTTTTAACATACTGACGTGAAATTCTTTAGTTTCAAAATAATAATAAAACGAAATGTTTATTCAAATCAAGAACACGTGTACATATTGTTGTAAAAAAACTTCTTGTACTTTTTGAAGGATCGAATTAGAAATTCCATAAAAAACATATTTTATTTCCTAAAACACTTGTCGTCCATTCGTGATGTGATTGTATGCTAATAGAGCTTTTTATATTCCCAAATGTTGCTAACATTGAGAAATATGTGAGATAGATGCATTTATATTAATATTATTAATTTTATTGCCAAAATTGATGTCGTGCACAGTGGTTCCCAAAACTTTTTTAAAGCAGATATATTAGCTGAAGGTGCCACTGTGTTATGCGGTCTACAGACGCGTTTCTGCTACAGCTTGTGGTTCACCGAGGGATGCGGTCTACCTGTGCGGCTAAAAATACTACAATCGTTTCTCAGAAGGGTTTGCACATCATCATCATTCTCTTTGCCTTATCCCTATGCGGGGTCGGCTTCCCTAATTGCATTTCTCCACACAATTCTATCTTGGGTCATATCAATGTTAATCCCCTTTACCAACATGTCCTGCCTTATCGTCCCCCCAGGTCTTCTTTGGTCTTCCTCTCCTACTCCTTCCAGGAATCTGAACTTCAGCTATTCTTCATATTGGGCGATTAACGTCTCGACGTTGAACATGACCAAACCATCTTAACCTATGCTCTCTCATTTTAGCATCAATAATTAGTGCCACACCTAGACTTCCCCTAATATACTCATTCCTAATTTTATCCTTCTTTGTCACTCCACTCATCCATCTAAGCATTCTCATTTCCGCCACATGCATTCGTTGTTCCTCTGTCTTTTTCACTGCCCAACATTCAGTTCTGTACATCATAGCCGGTCTTATGGCTGTTTTATAGAATTTTCCCTTCAGCTTCACTGGAATTTTTCTGTCACACAACACATCACTCGCTTCTTTCCACTTCATCCATCCAGCCCTAATTCTACTGCATGCATCTCCATCTATTTCTCCATTAATCTGTAATACCGATCCCGGGTACTTAAAACTATTGCTTTTTACAATCAGTTCACCATCCAAAGATACCATTTTATTTGTAGTAACTCCATCTTTAAATGAACATTCCAAATACTCTGTCTTTGTCCCACTAAGTTTTAAACCTCTTTCCTCCAGAGCTTGTCTCCACTGCTCCAGTTTTTGTTCTAAGCCTCTTTCACTATTTCCTACTAACACGATATCATCAGCATACATTAAGCACCATGAAATGTTACCCTGTAATTTTGCTGTTATCTGGTCCAAAACTAATGAGAATAAATACGGACTAAACACAGAGCCTTGGTGCAATCCTACTTTCACATGAAATTTATCAGTCTCTCCCACACCTGTCCTAACACTAGTCGTTACTCCCTCATACATATCCATCACAATCTTTACATATTCACCAGGAACTCCTTTCTTATTTAGTACCCACCACAGAATCTCTCGAGGAACTCTGTCATATGCTTTCTCAAGATCAATGAATACCATATGAGCGTTTGTTTCTTTACTCCAGTATTTTTCCTTCAACTGCCTTATAATGAATATTGCATCTGTTTTTGATCTGCCCTGCATAAAGCCAAATTGATTATCGGATATTTCGGTCTCTTCACGTATCCGTCTATCAATTACTCTTTCCCATATTTTCATGGTGTGGCTAAGCAGTTTTATAGCCCTGTAGTTTGTACATTGTTGTATATATCCCTTGTTAAACAGGTACCCGTATACTGCTTCTCCATTCGTCTAGCATTTGTCCAACTTCCATAATTCTATTAAATAGGCCTGCTAGCCACCTTGTTCCTGTCTCTCCCAATACTCTCCATACTTCCCCAGGAATATCTTGGGCACTTGAGCCACTTCCTTCTTTTTTATTTTGGTGACCATGGCTGCTACTGTCTCCGTTGACTCTACAGGCTATCTGTCAAATTCTTCATTTAATAGGCTGCCAAAGTACTTTCTCCATCTCTTTTTGACATGCCTTTCGTGAACTAGTATTTTATTATTTTCATCAGAAGGCTTTGCATTCTAGCAAAGCCTAGAGCGTTAAACCGCTTGCAGGCAAAATGTATATCAACCTCTCCCTCGTTATGGAAGTGCCATATAGCAGAAGACACTAAGAGATCAAGGTGGAGAACCGAGGCCAGTTGTGGGTAGTCATCGCAAGGGCTGCCAAGTAACATACTCTGTTCATGAGAGACGAGACTCGATGATAGGAACAAACCAGAGCCCCATTTAAGTTGATGAACCCAGATTCACTGGTCGCCGAAAGTACAACCGTGGACGCATGCTGGAAAGAGATGGTGCTGCAGAACCGGAGGACATAGATACTGAAGCGAAAAACCAACGGAATCAGGGGGAACGGATCGACCATCCTTGGGTGTTCGGGCTGAAAGATGGGACATACTGCTGCTATTTTCTCGTCTAGCGGAGAGACAGGGAGACTCTAGTCCTTATTATCCAAAGGGAAGTTGCAGCAGATCCTCATCCACTCCGATGAATGGCCTGCTTATGCAAACCTAAACCGACTGGGATTCGAACATCGGACGGTGAACCACCAAAGGCACTACATAGATCCTGCATCAGGAGCGTCTGCAAGGGATCGAAGGTGCGTGGTTAGATATAAAAATCTGCATCATGAAGAAAGTGCGAGGAGTACCATGTACCATGTTAACATTTTCAGTCTCATTTGGACGAGTACATCTGGAGGATTGTGCGGAAAGAGGAAGATGATCTGTTTTCCGCATTTTTAAGGGACGCCAGATAGCTATATACAAGTAGATAGGGTATTTTTAAATTCTTGGTTAGGGTGCCTGCATGACTGTTTTAAGCTAGAATAACTGATTACTTTTCTATTTTAAATGAAGGTGTATGATTTTTTTAAATAATAATTAGGCTGTATCGTTTTGTAAATTATTCTATAAAGCATTGTTTACCTACTCTACAGCATTAAACCGATTTTAGCAAACAAGAAAATGTCATGAACAATATCATTCTAATGAATCTTTTCCCAGTCTTCGTAATCTTTACTTATATTATTTTATTTTGTCATCTAAATTATATTTTTCACAAACTTTCACAGAAAAACGACATAATGAAGGTATAAGATCACTTGACGGTATCTACATATAGCGAAATAATTTTGAGAACCACTGTGGTTGGTTGATAGCTGGACAGGTTTTACTACTGTATATCAGTTATATTCTACGAGAAAGTCTGAATAGGTAATTTGTTAAAGTAGTTAAAAGAATAATTCAAATATATGTGACATTAATTCTAATGTTTAATCAAAATATACTTAAGTATGGTAATGAGCTGTTTCTTGTTTATATTTCGAGATGTAGAGCAATGGAGAATTTATATAAATAATAAAGATTTCTGAAAAAAATAAGGAGTTCTACGATCTCATCTCGTATAGAATATTTTTATGAAGGAAGACACTCCTATAAGGATTCTGTCTCTATAGTATTTAATGTATTAAAACATTTTTGAGTATGTCTAAAAGCAGCATTACACAGGGTGTCCCGAAAAGATTGGTCATAAATTACACCACACATTCTGGAGTCAAAAATAGTTCGATTGAACCTAACTTACCTTAGTAAAATGTGCTCATAAAAAAAGTTACAGCCCTTTGAAGTTACAAAATGAAAATCGATTTTTTTCAATATATCGACAACTATTAAAGATTTTTTATTGAAAATGGACATTTATCATTCTTATGACAGGATCATCTTAAAACAAAATTATAGTGAGATTTGTCCACCCCATAATAATTTTATGGGGGTTTTGATCCCTTAAACCCCCCAAATTTTTGTGTACGTTCCAATTAATTCATTATTGTTCACATTTCTTTGAAACTGTTGCAAATAAATTGAAAATGTTTATACATTTTAATTCATTTACTCTTTTGTTGCGTAATAAGGAATCTTTCTTGTTGGAACTTTTACCACGCTGAGCAGATGGGTTGTGAATTATTTAAAGTTCTCTCATCTTAATTTCCTCGACATCCTGTATGCTTTATAATTTTTGAAAATCTCGGGAGGTTGTAACCAAAGAAAGTATTCCACCTGTTGTCAATCTGGTGGTATGGGGACGATATTATTTATTGTCGTTTTCTATGCTACTTCGATTGATGACTTACTTTGTTTTTCGGTAGATGGCTCTAGTACATCCGTGACATTTCGTTCTTTGCAATTCGGATGGGTCCAAAGTATGATGCCTGGAGAAGTCGGAGAGAAGAGGATATGGGACTACTGATGAGGAGGAAAAAACCTCCGAAACCGGTATAGACTCTTCCTGCACTCTCCGATTTAACCAGAGTATTATGCAGCTGCTGCATTTTCGTGTTGCAAAGAAATTGAAAATGTTTATACATTTTTAAAATGTTTTCGGATGTAGAGAACTCAACTTTAAAATTTTTTTGGTTGAACACTTTTTGATGTAGAATATGTGGTTTTTTTTATTTTTGGAATATCGCTGGGAGCTCTTAGTGTAATAAAAGTTTGCTGAACAAGCAGATTTGGCTCCCAACTTTTTTTAAATTGTTGTAATGTTCATATTTGGCTCTTTGGCTAAAAAGTTTGCCGACCTCTGCCGTATAGCAACCAACAAAATCATCATAGCCAGAATGATCACCAACGTTCGAAAAGGACAGGCACCCTAAGAAGAGGAGAGTTGGCTGTTGACAGAAGCAGTGTTGCCATTTCATTTGATAGACGGGGAATTTAAAAAGTCACGGACTCGTTGACCCGCTCTAGTGTATTTCAAAGTAATAATTTTCAAAACAAATTTATATCTGAAGAATATTTAATTCTTTCTTTGGCAATAAAAAAGAATGAGCAGAAGTACATATTGTAAACTTCATACTATAAAAGAAATTCTTTTCATCAGACGTATTCTGCAATATGTTGATAAACAAATTGTAGGTCATTACAAATATATAACCAAATAAGGCCTATAGAGTGTAGCATTCAACACAGGTAATAAAAAAACAATAAATTAATAACATAGTCGTTTCTTCTAACCAGTCAATAAAATATATTCTCGTCGATATTAGCATACTTTTCAAATCTATTATTTTCACAATAATTAGCGATGTCAAGCGGAGAAAAGGATAGAGAAGGTTGGACGAGGAAATATAAAAAATATGGTCTTATAAAATTAATTTATACAATTACACAAATATAATTATAGAACGAATCGGGATCTGGTACCGTTGCAAACTAGGTACGCATAACAGAGAGCTCTGCATAGTCGTACGTGTCACATAAGTAATAGGTTACACATTCAGTACTTGATAGGCTTTCTTATAATAATTCTTAGAGGTAAATTTAATGTATAAATTTTGAGATATTAAAAAAGCATACTACCTACAAAGTATCCCAAAAAAATTGCGAAGACAATCTAGAATGAATTGGAAAAGACTGTAAGACTTGTACACACTTCTAAGTAGGTCAAAACGGCAAACAGGTGTATGTTCTCAAAAAACTTTTGATAGTGTGTAAAAAATGTTTTATTATCAGCTAAGTACTTTCAACACATAACGTGCCATCGTCAGAGGTTCGTCCTCTTATAAAACCTTCATAGAAGAGCAATTGCTAAACCAGGGCTTGCCAAACTTATTCGTACTGTGACGCCCTTGGGACTTTGCTATTTTTTTGCGACGCCCCTCAACCCAATACCGAATAATACTTACCAATTTTAGTACTAGCCTAGTAACAGGTTATAGTTATATCAAAAACATTATATGAACAGTTATAATTTTTATTAGAAATTAAAAACGAAATCAAAACATAGGCACAAAAGCAAAAAGGGATATTTATTTATGTAACTGTCTGGTTAATGTGAGGGATATGCTTACTTTTTTGAGCACAGCTTATGAAACCTAGGCTCCAGTTTGGAAACGGGCACTCTCATTCCTTTTTCTAAGTTTATGTTTGAACTGTACTTGTTTTTTATTACTGCAACTGCAGAAAAGCCCGTTTCGCACAAGTACGAAGTTGCAAATGGTAATAAAACCTTTAACAATGCAGCAGTGCTGATGGCATGATATTCATGAGAAACTGAGCTTCAAAATTCAAACAGTTTATCCTTGTCATATTGAAGCTTTAGGCTGAAATCACAGGACAATTCTGTCAGTTGTTCTTCTTCCTCTGTTGAAAGTATCGATGGTGTGGATGACTGGAAAGGGTTTGTGACCCAGTCATACTGCTCCAGATCTTCGGGAAAATATTTCTCAAAGTTTTCGCTCAATGATAATATGTGTTGTGTAAACATAATTTTAAAGAGGTATCGAGGATTTCTATCGATTTTTTTTTGTAGAATACCTTGTAAAGCAGGGAAACCGTCAATTTGTTGGTCTTCTAATTTTCTCTTTCATACAAGCAACTTCTTCTGAAACCCAGTAATTTTATCTGCCAATTGCATAATATGAGTATTGTTTCCCTGCAAAGACTCATTAAGATCATTTAATTTGTTAAATATGTCACAGAGGTATGCTAATTTTATTATGAACTCTGAATGAATATAGTGTTTTGCGCATTTCAAGGGTCTATCGACTTGATGTTATATTTCTTATTTGATTTATTTATTAATACATATTTTATAGTTTATACTCATTTAAAATCAAATAAATATATTTTCTGTATTAAAAGTCCGCGCTGACAGGCGACGACCCTGGGACAACGCCGCGACGCCCCAGGGCGTCGCGACGCACAGTTTGGGAAGCCCTGTGCTAAACGACACAATAAAATACATGGATACTGGGCAAAAGCCACAGATATCGGGTATAACAACCCTTTAAAGTGAATAAAATCACATCTAAATTATTTTATATATTAAAAAGACAACATGGCTGAGTCAAACCATTTTGAGAAAAAATGTCTTATCTGGGACATATAGTGAGGGGTAGTCGATATAAAATATTACAACTGATCCTTAAAGGCAGAATAGAGGGCCGTAGAGGTGTAGGAAGAAAACAAGTTTCTTGGTTAAAAAACATTCGTGAATGGACTCAGATAGCAAATGCAGGACAATTGTTCCATATTGCAGAAGATCTAGAAGCCCTCGCAATGGTGATCTCCAACGTCGGATAATTCTGATTATGGTACTTGAAGAAGAAGAAGACTGACAGGATAACTTAATAACACTATATGCCGAAACCGATTGGAAATATGTTGCTCAGGATAGAGACCGATGGAAGGAGTTGGGAGAGGCCTATGTCCAAACGTGGACGATAGAAGGCTAAGAAGAAGAAGCCGAAGCCGACATACCTATATTAACACTGAGATGAAGTCAATAATTTATAAAGCCTGCGTAAGATCAATAACGACATATGCATCGGAAAAAAGACCAGATACAGAAACGGCAGAGATGAGAGTATTGAGAGGAATTAGATGAAATACGATGAGAGATCAAAAGAGGAGTGAATACATTAACAAGAAATATAACGTACAGTGTATAAACGAATGGACACTAAATAGAAAAAAGAATGGAATAACCACATAAGCAGAATGGGGAGACACGTGTGGTTAATATAACAAGAGATAAAGAGCGCGACCACACAAAACATGGAGCGACAACCTTCATCATCATTCTCTTTGCCTTATCCCTATGCGGGTTCGGCTTCCCTAATTGCATTTCTCCACACAATTCTATCCTGGGTCATATCAATATTAATCCCCCTTACCAACATGCCCTGCCTAATCGTCTCGCCCCACGTCTTCTTTGGTCTTCCTCTCCTACTCCTTCCAGGAATCTGCACTTCAGCTACTCTTCATATTGGATGATTAACGTCTCGACGTTGAACATGACCAAACCATCTCAACCTATGCTCTCTCATGTTGGCATCAATTGGTGCCACTCCTAGACTTCCCCTAATATACGAATTTTTAATTTTATCCTTTATTGTCACTTCACTCATCCATCTAAGTGTTCTCATCTCCGCCACATACATTCGTTGTTCCTCTTTCTTTTTCACTGCCCAACATTCAGTTCCGTACATCATAGCCGGTCTTATGGCTGTTTATAGAATTTTCCTTTCAGCTTCATTGGAACTTTTCTGTCACACAACACACCACTCGCTTCCTTCCACTTCATCCATCCAGCCCTAATTCTACTGCATGCATCTCCATCTATTTCTCCATTACTCTGTAATACCGATCCCAGGTACTTAAAACTATTGCTTTTTACAATCAGTTCACCATCCAAAGATACCATTTTATTTGTAGTAACTCCATCTTTAAATGAACATTCCAAATACTCTGTCTTTGTCCTACTAAGTTTTAAACCTTTTTCCTCCAGAGCTCGTGTCCACTGTTCCAGTTTTTGTTCTAAGTCTCTTTTACTATTTCCTACTAACACGACATCATCAGCATACATTAAGCACCATGGAATGTTACCCTGTAGTTTCGCTGTTATCTGGTCCAAAACTAATGAGAATAAATACGGACTAAGCACCGAGCCTTGGTGCAATCCTACTTTCACATGAAATTTATCAGTCTCTCCCACACCTGTCCTAACACTAGTCGTTACTCCCTCATACATATCCCTCACAATCTTTACATATGCACCAGGGACTCCTTTCTTATTGAGTGCCCACCATTGAGAGCCACCATTGAGAGCGACAACCTTCGATACAGCGAATTAAATAAGTATAACTGTTGATAAAGAGGAAAAAGAAGAAACTTAAATGTAAAACCAACAACAAACAAGTGAGAAATGAGAAACAATATGTAAGAAGGAGTCATAGGCATGTGTTATCTACGTTATTTAAGATACACGTAAGTTAAAATGAGCTAAGTACATAACAAAACTTGTAACCAAAAGTCATACAGTTCTTCTATAGTTCATTCGCTTTTAAGATGAGCTAAAACGCCAGTTTCAGACAGCTAATTTCTGGGTTTTTCGTGTCGTCGCAACTTGTCATTGGTTAAAAATTAATTTATAATATAGAATAAATTTCTTTTTCTTTTTCTTGTATAACTAATTGAAGCTACTGCAGCTTTGTAGTTTTGATGATTTCTATTATTTCTGTACTCTTATGCATTCTTCTCATGACTTCACTCCTTCACTGTTTGTTCCATGATCAATACATGATATTTGCAGGATTCTCCAATATACACGTAATTCTAATACATCCAAATTCTTAATTGTGCCACGTTCAGGATCCACGCCTCCATGCCATATAGTTGTGTCGAGAAAATGTAACACTTTGCCAACCTAACTCTTAAATTCAGCTTCAGATTTCTTGTACAAAACATCTTCCACAGTTTGTTAAAATGTGTGAGGCTGATTTCTCTGGAGTAATCATTCTGGATTTGATCTGAAAACAACAATATCCTCCGTGCACCTAATGTTGTTAGTTAGTATTTCATTGTCCTTTATTCCAACAGTTTTTTTCTCAACAGTCCTTCTCAAAAATTTTTAGTATGCATTGAGTATGCATTGAAAAGAAGTGGTGACAAACTGACAACAATTAGCTTTGCCTTATTCCACTTGTAATTTCAATTTATTCTGTATTTTCATTAAAGATTACTACTATTGCTGGTTCTTTATAATACAGATTTTTTATGATTTGACGGTCATTGTAGTATACTTGATTTTGCTTTCAAGACGGACTCTTTGCTCTTTGTGACGGACTTATCAAATACCTTATTATAATCTATGAAGTAGACGTACATACCTCTGTTAACAGCCAAGCATCTCTGGATTGAATGAAAAGAGAGCAATAAACGTATATTCCATTCCAGTGGATTCATGCAGATCATCTGTAGTTTGTAGCGCCTATCTGCTATTATTGCTATTTTATTATATAATAATATAATAATAATATATAATTTTGCAGAAGTCGCGTACATGCCTGTGAGCGTGAATGAGTTATATTAATAAAATTTGGATATAAAATGGGAGAAATAGCAGGTTGTCTGTCTCAATAGTTATACCAATTCATCACACCAATTGCCAGTAAAAATTTGGCTTGTGATAAGATTAGGCTGTGTCCTACCCAGACCTATGCGATTCCTTGCGATATGATATAATTTTGTTGCTTCGTCTTATCACAATTAGTTCGGTGTGTAATAACTGCAACGAATTATGAATCAGTAGTTAATAAGATAAGACAGTAGGGGCATGTTAGTCTTAGTATGAATGAAAGTTAGAAAACAGATAGATAGTAGCAGCAAAAATACCGACAAGTTAGGTTATAATACCATATATGTGAGTTCAGTTTAAATGTTTTTGCTTTATATATTTTATATACATATTTACTAATATTCCTCAAAGAATCTACCCAACCACGCCCATGGTAGCAAGTGATTGTCTATATTTTACAATCTGGTCTTGTACGATTGAATAAAACAAGTTGAAGATCAACATCTCTTTGCGTTAGTTACCTTGCTACGGAGCAGCTTGTTTTCTTAAATTAAAGCAACAGAGCTGCTTTTCACTACATTGTAAATTCGTATACCTGATACTTATTTACCAACACTAATTTTACGTTTATGTAATTCCCACCGATAAAAATATTTTATGAGTTTCGAGGAAGGCGCGTTTGGATTTTATATTTTGCAGGAGAACGGTACAACGACTGTAATGTTATTGTTGGTTTCAGGATTTGTGTTTAATGTTATAAAATCTCTTCGTTTTCCTTTTTCTTATATTCTTCTTACTTTTGTTCGCTGCTTATAGTATAAATTCAATATGATCCTAAGGTCATTGTTGTCTATCTTCTTTGATTTCAGGACATTCATGTCGTACTTTATCGAATGTTATCGTGAATAAAACACGCATTTTGATTGACATCCAGACACCTTTGTCTCAGTATAATAGTAAGTGAAAAAAGAGCTTTAAGCGTTTCTAGGCCTTTGCGAAACCCAAATTTGGTATCATGAATGTCTATGTCCAGTTTTATATTCGGTTATGGTGAGCTTTTAGCATATGGAGCATCAAGCTGATAATGTGGTAATCGCCGCATTCTCTTGTGTTTTTCTTTCTGAAGACCAGCGTTGCACTTTCTCATCCGTCTGTGTTATCGTAATCCCGAATCCATCTAAAAATGCACCAATAAGACTTTGTTTTCTTATTCCTGCCATTTATTTAACTTTCTGGTGTACGTATATTAAATAGATCGTATCTTTTTTGAAGACTCTCGATATCTTTACATTTCTCTTTAATGTATTTTTCTTTGGCCTGTTGAGAACTTCCTGATCTCGTGCTTAATCTCCCTGTATTTATTGTTATCTTTGTTCTTACATTGTCTCCATTTCAAGGATTTGAAACTGCTTTTTCCCGTTTTACCGTTCTTTCGTTCTCAATATTTTCTTAGAACAATTTTCGGAGTGGAAATCGAAACGTTAGTTAAGAGGAAAGGTACACATTTTCGGCTCCAATGCTATTTAAATGGGATTCATTTTTTCGAATCCTGAAAAAACTAATAAGTATTTTTTTAAAATTTAAACGCAAAATGAAAGATTACGTTATTACCGAGGGCTGAAAGTCCCTGAAAACTTCTATAATGTTTATTTTAATAAGTTACAGGCGTGAAAATCTAAGAGAAAATTTAGTCCGATTTTTAATCTCAAATATCTCATTCAAAAGAAACTTTTTATTTATTCTAAGGGACTTTCAGCCCTCGGTAATAATTTAGTCTTTCTTCAAAAATATTTATTAGTTTTTTCATGATTCGAAAAAAATGAACACCATGTCCGTGGTAATATTTTCCAAATCGAACATTCTCTATCTTTGTCCTACAACGCACTCAGTCGAACATAATGTTCTGACAAGACAGTGACAATTTTAGATATTTAACACGGCTTCAGAAATATTTTGTGTTGTTTATTAAATAACATTGATAGTGTATTTGATTAATAATTGATTTAAGACGTGAAATTAAAAAAAGTTATTTATTGTTTATTAATTATGAAAGATCAACAGCAGAGAATTCACCAGGATATATTTTGCGATCCAAGTATTTTGTTGTTAAAGATGTTCAACATTTAATCTAAGCGTTCCATAGTAACAATATATTATTAAAAAAATCACTTGTTCACTTTTGCTCTTTTTTCGATTAAGTATTAGTTTTGATTACATAGTATATAAATTAATATAATTATTGAATACATAGTTAGTAAAAAAATATATTAATTAACTGAATTAATAATTTAGCGATTATACAAGTAACAGTTATCCAAGAATATTCAAAAGTCATCTTTAAGTTAATGGTGGCAGTGTCATTGTCAAGTAGTGTTTATATACATATCCATACCAGTGAGAATTTTACTATACGTAATTTACCGTGTAAAGAAAGAAAAAGTAGGGATAGACGTAAAATATTTGCGCCTTTGCTCTTAATTAAAAATATAATTTTCATTACACTAATATTTGTGTGTAATCCCGTATAAATATAATACTTAAATTGTTTACGTTGTTCCATCATATTGAGTATCACGTCATTCATCCATTCCTCTTTTCTCCATATTTAGTCGAGGCTATATTATAGTGCTCGCCAATATTGGTGTCTATGTTCAGTTTGCTACAGTTCATAATTATGTAGTTTGTGTTGCAGGTATTATTTTACTTTGGATCTTTTAAGTTTGCTTGTGTTCATTGTAGCATATTATTTATGAGGTCTTTTAATGTTATTAAGTGTTAGTGTAATCCTGGCCATGAGTGGGTTGTGATCTGATGCCAGGTCTGCTCAGGGATATACTTTCACTGAGATGTTATTGACTTCTATAGCACTAATCTTTGTGAGATGGGGAAAAACCCTTTTACTATTCTATTAGATATTTTATTATTTTTATTTATTACTGCCACGCCGTGTCTTCATTATTCTCGCTACCGGAATACAACATTGTAGCTTCATCTATTGAGAAACAACCTGAGTTGGACCAACTGGTTCACTGATATTCAGTACATCAATATTCAACCTATTCATTTCTTGTATTACATTGTGTAGCTATATAACTACATTACAACAATAATTGTTGTAATGTAGTTATATAGCTACACAATGTACTTAATTATTAAAGTACTTTACGGCCAGATACTGACGGAAATATTTACAAAATCCAACAAGACTTTGGAGATAAAAAAAGTTGAAAATTTAAATATCAGTGCTGTATGCCCTTTTTCCTTTCTACTGGAGTTCTCTTAATGTAATATCATGAAAAAGGTTGGTAAAAAATAACTATCATTAAAGAAACGACGAGTGAAATGTTCAAAGTTGTTTCCATAAATAGATAAATTTATTTAATGTTATATTTGAGTTTTGTTCATACAAATCACAAGTGTATTCTATTTTCTTGAATCAAACTCCACCAAGTTTGCCAATTGATTTCCAAAATTTATAAAACTTTTTAAACATTCTTCAATAATTCATCCATTTTCCTTTTTCAATAAAACGGGAATCTCGCGATCCGACCTCAGGAAGATGATGAACGATCTTTGGTTTGTAAACAACTATCATGTGTGTTATTTTAAGGAAACGAACATCCGCCTTCAGTGAAATATCGCCTTGTCTTTCCAGAACAATTCTAAACAAGTCGCACTTTTGTCCTACAACCCCATGTGAGATGATCCATTAGTAAAATGGTTTAGAAGCAGGTCAGGACATAGCACACGAATCGTAGTTAAGAAGCAGATCTTCGTATTGTGCTCAGCTATTTTTCTTCTTGATCTTATGAAGCATTAATTTCCAGAGAACCTTTTTAATTGACTGAAAATTACTACAAATTTTTTCAGTAAAATTGATCGTTTTCCTGTTATTTTATGTTTAGTTTTTACAATTTTTCGTTAAATACGAAATTGTCACCTTCAATGTGTTATGTAGTTATAACTCGACAGCAAAAATATTTTGCTTGCAGCAAAAATAAAAAAGCAATATGTTTGGTTTTTTATAGATAAGGTACATTTTTTGTTCTATTAACAGTTTTTTTTTTCGATAAAAGTTTTTGAGTTATTTGTGAAAAATCAATTGAAAACATAACAAAAATTGAAACTTTCAATCAAGTATTCATTTTTCGTAAAAACTCCATAAAATATTTTTGTTTAGAATATATTGTTCTATCGAATATTGAGGTTATTTTCAATAAAAAAGTTGCAATCCCCCCAGTTGAGGTGGATTCCATCTCCCAGATAATGCCAAGATTCCACCTCGGCATGAGGTGTGCTTGTAAGGTAGAGGTCCTGTCATTTGGGAAGGCACTAATTTGCATATTGTGGCTCATCCAAAAATGGTCTAAGAGCCGTCTTTGAAGTTGGTGATTGGTTACTGACATTGAAATTTTGCTACTGTGTATTGAAATTATTTAATTCTAAGGTGTGGCTTCAGTGGCGTGCTGGCCATATAAATGAATCGGTGCAATCGCCGAGAGGCCGCGGCCTCTTGAGGCCGGCCAAATAAGTTTTTTTTCACAAAAAATTTTAGATGTAACAAAAAATTTTGTTTTAATTTCTAATCGAATGATATTGAAAATAAATTAAATTGAGTGTGATTTTTAATTTCAAATATCGCATTCAAAAGAAACTTTTTATTTATTTAAGGGACTTTCAGCCCTCGGTAATGTAATCTTTCATTCTGCGTTTATTTTTTTTTTTAATATTTATTAGTTTTTTGATGATTCGAACAAATGAATTCATTTAAATAACATTAAAGCCGAAGGTTTGCGCCTATCCACTTAATAAAAAAACAGTTTTATGAAAATAATCGGCAAAACCTAAGACAGATCCCTTTTTATTATTATACAGTAATATTTACATTATACATAATATTGGACAAATCATTTTTAAAACCAATATAAGAATTATTTTATGTGAATTTTATCCTATTCAGCGAAACTATTTTCAAGTGTCAAAGTAATTTATGTTGAGATTGAGTTATTCAAAGTATTTAATATTTTTTTACAAAATTCTATCATTACTGCAATGCTTTTCTGCGCTTTGCTTATTGATTTTTTATATACGATCAATTATAATAATTATTGATTTTTAATATTTTCAAACACAGTAGCCACAGCCTACCTAATCTCGTCCAGACATGTCAGTTTTTCTTTGATGTCCATTTTATTACTTTTTTCTGAACCTTCGCTTCAAACCTTTTTTAAAATATTAATAAATAAATTACGTAACTGAGAAAAGTAAGTCAAGAATTTCTAAAGTTTTTTAATACAAGCTAAGTTTAAAATATTTTTTAATGGTAAGAATTAACGAAATATGTACTTTATAACACAACGGTTAATTATGGGCCTGAATCCCACGTACCAAAAAAAGTTGATTAATAGCAAGCTGAAAATTTGTTAATAGCTTAACGGTGTCTATTCGGACAAACTTTGATATATGGGAACACTGGAACAGGGGAAGTTTTAATTGTGGAACAGGTTAAAAATTTGGAACGTCAGACTACGAAAACGTCCCATGTATTTTATCGGAGAGAACTTCCAATTGATTTGTTACCCTTTCATTAAACTCTCATGCAAAAATCAGACTGCTATTTATCACAAACATAATTTCTGTCATTTGGCATGTTCTATGTGTCGGACTTATTAAAATGCTGAGTTGGTGATAAAATACCATCTGATTTTTGCATGACTTGATTTCATGTAATCGAATAAAATATCTTTCAATAAAGTCGTCCCAGGAACGCAACTCACAAATATTGGCAATATCATTTTCAAGTCTTCTAATTTAAAATGTGTAATACTTCTATGTCAGAATTGCCGATATGAATGAGTCAGATTAAATTAAATTATTAAAATAATTTTTTTACTGAGCAACAACATTTTTGTTTAATTTATTAATATTTTGTATTTTGACAACGACGTCCTAGTTGGAAGTCGAAACGTCAATAAAATTATTTTATCAAGTTAAATTGTGGCTTATTTAAAATTAGAATAGTTAATTACAAAATGCCACAAAGAAATAGCTTCAGAACAATAAATAACAAATAAAAAATTCTGATAATAGAAGATAAAATAAGAATGGGAGGACGCTTTTCTATAAAATCACCGGGCCGCTTGAAAAGTTCCAGCACGCCACTGCGTGGCTTAGGAAGAAACTTCAAAATTTTGACTTCGAATACATAAGTGCAATAAAATGCAAATTACTGCCGTCGCAAATGACGGGACCTCTATTCCCTAATTACTGGTTAAATGTCAAGA
Organism: Diabrotica virgifera virgifera; assembly: GCF_917563875.1. Taxonomy (NCBI): domain Eukaryota; kingdom Metazoa; phylum Arthropoda; class Insecta; order Coleoptera; family Chrysomelidae; genus Diabrotica; species Diabrotica virgifera. The sequence continues at coordinate 88,157,087 of NC_065447.1, read as the reverse complement.
AAATTTATGCAAGTTGATGGAATTCGGAGTTAGAAACTTTGGTACACTGCACTAATGCAGCAACAGAAGTAGAGTATTGTGATCATGTTTAACTGTATATTTCTAAATTAGTTATAAAGTAATAGTACAATGTTTTAAAATGAAGAAAGCTTATGGTTATTTATATAATTATCAAAAGTCACATCAGCATATACCAATACATATATTTAGGTACAAGTGCAGTTTTATTTAGGTACATATATTTAGGTACAAACGTTTTCAGTGTTTTATTGTTAAATAAGTGCAGTTGCGTCATTATTTGTTTATATAAACTACGCCAATAAGTCTACCTGGTACACTGATGGCTCAAAAACATCGGAAGGTGGGGGAGCCGGCATAGTAGGGACAAATCAAGGGATACATTTCCTGCTAACGTCTATCTAACGATGTCACAGTTTTCCAGGCGGAAGTAACGGCAATCCATCACAGCGTGGAAAAAACAGAAAGGCAGGAAAGAAATTTCCCTCCAATTGCCATCTTCACAGACAGTCAGGCAGCGCTTAACGCCCTCAATTCCAAATGAAACGGCCAAATAAAGCTCATCAATGCCATTCATTGGACCGGAACCCTTCTGCAGCTTTGCAAAGGGAGTAAGTCACTCAAAGCATTCAGGAAAGTGGGCAGCTCACAAATCTTTGGAATGTTTAGGAATTCACCAGGACATAGACAGGCGAAATCATTTCTTTACAGAACATTCGCCAAAATTTACGGCAGACGTAATAAGCAAAGAAAGGACAACAGTCAAAGCCACAGTAGGTCTACTAACAGGGCACTGTAAACTGAATATGCACGTGAATGGGATTATCAGATGATGACTTGTGCAGATTCTGTCACCTGAAAGAGCAGAGCAAATTATATGTCAGTGTGACAGTCTGGCAAATGTTCAACGCTTTGCATTGAAAGAAGGAAATCCACCGACAAATAGCTACATGGAAGGTTCAGTCTCGAAGCTATTAGACCTTTTAAAAAGGGTCAGGCTGCAGAATGTAATCTAGGACTAGAGGACCACAATAGATCTGAAAAAGTCACACTGGAATAGACCAAAAGGCTATCTTTCTTTATAAATCTATCTAGCTAGATATGACACCAAGTCAATCTTTTTAATTCTTTATGTAAGTTCCATACACTTTTAAATTCTCAACTTGGCTTTAACTTTTAAGTCCAACTTCAAAATTAAAGTTTTTTAAAGACCATGAGCCAAAAATTACCAAAAAATATTTCCTACATTCATACTATAACATAAACTTCTTATAATACAGAACTCATAACGATACCTAGATTTATATGTAAAGATTCTAAATAATATTTAGAAAACAGATATTTTGCAGATTCTCAAAAACAAATGAAAGTTCTAGATTACGGCTCTGTACAGCTCACCGGATCTTCTGCGGAAAATAAATAGGCTTTGATGGCCGTATATAGGAAACTGAGCCAGCATCAGAATACATAAAACGTGATTCTTTATTCTCTGAATTATTATCGTTTTTTTGTTCGGGCGCTTATTGTGGTGCAGTTGACCAGAAATAATGGATGTAGATATATAAATAAGAGGCCGAAGCCAAATTATACTTTTCGTCTTTTCAATTGTGTAATGTAGTGCAAAAGTGGTGTTCCAAGTCGCCAGTGGCAAAAACAGGTTTATGTTTATTCGGTTTTGTTTGAGTTAATGCAATACGATTTTTTTAATCCTGAAAATAAGCTGTTATGGAGTAAATAGACCAGGGTGATCAATGTTTTTGGAAAAAATGTCAATTTTTCCAACTGTTATTGGGGGAAAAATTTTAATTATAATATGTTAATTGGAGTGAAAGGCAGTTTATGTTTCTTTTCGATTCAGTGGTGGTCCACCATCTACAGACATCTGTTTCTGTCTCTAGACGTCTTCAGTGGGGCTATATACCTCTATCTTCAGTGGGGCTATACCTCTGATTCAAACGAAACCAAACTGCGTATTTAAGCTGAATGGCAGCTAATCTGAAAGCTGGAAAGCTCAAATCAATCTATTTCTAAGTAAATATTGCATATTTGTTTGGCAGTGTGAATTTAATTTAAGAAAATAAAATGCCTTAATGTTGTGCTGTGCCTTTGTGCTTATTGAGAACATCAGCATACAGGTTTCCCAAATATATTCCACTGACGAAGCGTCCATGTAACCACTGTTACCATTGGTAACAGTTAAAAATCTTGCAAATAAATATTTTATGACTATGTACTATGAAATAATTCCATTTATATTTTTTACCAACAGAAATATTTGTTAATAGTACCTAATTCAGTAAATAGCCAACTAGACGCACGAAAATATTGGCAAGAATATGTGAATCCGTTGCACGTTATGTTACCACTTCTGGGTGTGGTAACGCAGGAGGATCCTCGCTGTCGCTCGGGACTAGCTCGTTTCTGAAAATTTTGAAGGAGCAACGGCTCTAGAGCCGGCGCGTGGGCACGCTTTGTATATCAGTATTGTAACCATTTTTTGGTTTGGTAACGTTGGTTTAGTACCTATTCTATTACAGATTACAGTGTGCGTGGATTTAAACATGGAAGAGTGTTGCTGCGTATAACGTAATCGATCAACTACTTGAAAAGTCATTTTCCTTGTATATTTTTGTTATATATAATTTTGAAGAAAAAAAGGGGATTATTGAAAATGGAAGACTTAAAATATAAACAATAGTTTTCAAAATATGTTCTTTTTTCTACTTGTTCATTTTTTATGTTAATTTTATGGTAGAATAATCCCTGTTTAATTTGTTTATTATTTATTGTTATACCTATTACATAATATACATAATTACATATATATAGTTTGGGAATAGTGAGTTGTTTAATTTTATTCCACAGGATTGAAAACAAAAACTTATATTTGGGAGGTTCAAAATATATTTTTTAAATAAGATCTTTTTACATCTGGTTTTGGTAACACTTTCGAAAAAGTTACGCGTCGCCACTGATATACTCTGATGAGAAAAAAGTGGATTATAGCAATAAGAAGGGATAAATATCTGCGGACAATAAATGCATGTATTTGCACAATAAACATTTCAGATTAGGTATTGCCCCTGGCTTCGACTGTAAAAAATCGAATAATTCACTATAAAACTCAGATCAACATAAATATTTTTATTTTGGTCTGAGCTATAGAAATAAAATATTAAGACTATGATTAATATAGCTTACCCTTCAATAAAGGCTTCCTTTTTTCCAGTAACTCTCGCATTCCAGCAAAAAGAATATCGAAAGAAAATGGAAGAACTGAAACTTATTAATGAAAAGGCGGTTCAAGATATTAATCAATTACGAAATTAAATCTCCAACGAAAGGGTACAAAAATTAGAAAGAGAGGGAAGAAGGAAAAATATTGTGATTCAAGGACTGCAGATTGACACCGATCAACCACTCATGCTAGGGAATGAGGTAGAAAAATTCACAGAAAAGGAAATGCGAGTAAAAGTAAATGTTAATGAAGCAAGAAAGCTGAGAGACAAAATATATTTGGTAGAGATGGATAGCAAGACAGAAATGACCAAAGTAATGAAAAATAAGATGAAACTCAAGCAAATGAGAGAAAGAATATACGTAAATGATGATCTGACGAAGGACGGAAAGGGAAATAATGGCCAAAATAAGAAGAATTGCTAAGGAAGAGAAAATCAAAGGAAATAGCACAAAAACAGGATACCAAAGACTGACAATAAACAATGAATTATGGAAATGGAATAAAGAAAAGGAGCAGCTGGAAAGAATAGAGGAAGACATTGCAAAAAACTAGAATTGAATGAAGTATTAGGAAACCCAACAACAAAGATGACCCAGCAAAGAAAACGGAAACAAAAATCGAAAAATAATAAACGAGATAATTGCAATAAAGAAGAACTACATAGTTAAAATAGCGACGTGGAATATAAAATAGCGACCTGGATCATTCCAGAAAGGAAAACTGACGCATCTGGTAAACGAAACCAAAAAATATAAATTTGATCTAATGGCAATAAGAGACTAAGAAACTGGGACAGGGCAGTTAGGAAACAGATGGCTATATAAACAGTGGAGGCTGTTAAAGGGCTTCCTTCATGTTAAATTTATTATTCTAATTGGGAAATAAGCCACAATTTAACTTGAAAAAAGGATTTTATTAACGTTTCGACTTCCACTTCTGACGTCGTTGTCAAAACACTTTTGTATTTTGTTCTGAAGCTATTTGCTTGTGGCATTTTTGCAATTAACTAGTTTTGATGGGAAATAAGCCATCAAAACTAGTTAGTATGGGTGATAGTACACAATCCTGTCTAACACCTCGTTGTATTTCAATTGGCCTTATTAACAATGCAAAAGTAAATTATTAAAATTATTATCACCGGTAAATAGAATGTGCAAACGATATTATGTTTTCAGTAATTCTAATGTATATTCCACTTTGATGGAGAAAAAAGAGCGAACAGGTAATAATATTATATGTAAACATCGAAATGACGAACAAACATTCCACGGTTGTAAGGGATAATTGAAATTGAAATGCTGACGATATAAAGCACACTGCACAAACACAACAGGAACATTTTGATGGTCTTTGTAAATCTCTATTATACGGGACGTGATCCCTCAATGGCTATAATACCATAATCCTTCGCTTTGCATAGCAAAATCTGTTTCTCTTTCAGTCGCCGTCATTTCAGCGATTTGTATATAGGAGCGATCTGAACAATTTCAATTTTGTGATGATCAATAGCAATATCGGCGACAAGGGACTCGGACTGAAAATCGACGAAAGCCTTTTGAAAGGATCGAAATTTATGAATATTTTCCGATTCGATAGATCTAAAGCCAATCTAATCAACTTGACTGTTATTTAATTAATATATGCCGTAGGATAAATAAATTGGATATTTACTGCACCATTATGTGTTTAACAATAATTACTAATTCTAATTTCAATAAACAAAATAAACCGGACATCATTGAAAACAAGATTCTGTATAAAAATAATCATTTTTTTTAATACTTTGACAATAAAATTAAAAGTAGAAGAACAACTAACTAACTGACCAAATTGATGATAACGATGGGATAAGACATGGGGATTCCGAGTATTGTGTATTGTTTAACCTGATCATAGATGAAATAATAAAAAAGTAATAAATACCAAAGAATACCAAATGGGGGAAAACAATTTAAAATAATCTGCTATGCAGACGATGACCTACTAATCTTTCAAAAAAATAAACAAAATAACTTATTTTGATGATTTACTATTTAAAAATATTCTTTTAAATAATAATTGTATTATTGACGAAAGCACTTACCAACTCTAGAGAAAAAGTATTAAGGGGCTTACCTGAAAAATAAACAAAAATATTGTTAATAAAAAGAATATTATAGCATTTATAGCATAAAAATCGTTATATTAAAATCAGAGGCGAGAAGGAAAATAAGCAGCGAACTGAATATATTATGCAGAATATTAATGTAAAACTCAATAAAAAAAACAATAATAGCAATAACGATACCAATAACATACAAAAAGCTGTACCAATAAACGTACACGTGATTAAAACTGGTTCTTGAGCTTATCTTAAGAATGAACTTATTAGTATAGTAGGTATTAAAACCAATACATTTCCGATGCAGATAAGTCGAGGGCCGAGAACCATAGGGTTCCAAGCGACAATATTTACAAAATTCACTTTTTTGCAGAAATCTGTTGTAACAAACATTATCTATCGTTTCCTCTAAGAAACTGTTGAATACGGTAATAGATGGCGTCACAATAAACAGGGAAACATAGTTCCAAGTGCACGTTACATTTTAAGGTTAGAACCATAAGGTTTCAAGTACAACGTAAATGTGATTAAAGTTAATAAAATGTCAAAATATTTTTCTGAGAGTGGATCGTGGGAAGATTTATTCAGCTGAGGTTCCGAATATATAGATATTCGAAAATGATAGTAGAAGAAAAAAGTAAGATAAAGTCATAATAATCTTCATTGCATTTTAAAAACATAATAATATAGGTAACTCTTATAGGTCGGCATGTTTAGACGTATTTAATTCAATATGAGCTGATTCTGGCGCTAATCTTCAAAAATATTTTGTATCTAGGCGGTCGTATTGAAAAATTATTACGAATTACAGACATAATATGGTCTCTTCTTTCTTTTATCAGACTTTTGCTTGATAGGAAAGTTGATAGGAAATTTTCTGTCATTAATATGCAGGAATCACAATTTAATAACTACAAAAAGAGTGCTGCAAATTTTCAATAGGTACGGCAAAATACCCTATACAAAAGTCTGTCAGTTACGTTTTTTACCTAGAGAAACAGTTTGAACTACAAAATAAAATAGACGATCACAGTAAGCAATTTGTCAGAGTTAACATCCAAACTACCAGAAAAAAAGGTACCAGTCTAAAGATGGTGGTAGTTTTAATACTATAGATTTTGTAATAATATATCCTACCAATAATTTCAAAGCATAGTCCGTAGCTAAGAAAACAATTGAGCAAATAGAATTTGCATATAAGTGGATGCCGTTGGCATCGGTTTTGTTTGTTAAAATTTTGGTTTTCATTTTTTTTGTAATAAAATCTTGATTTTTAAAATAATGGTTATAATGTTTTTTAACCATAAATATTCATTTTACTAATTAATTTTAGTTTTTGTATATCTTACACAGCAAGAAAACATTAATTTAAAGCGTAACAGAACCATAAGGTTTCAAGTACACCGCTTACAGTGCTATAAAATTCCAAGTACAACTGCAGCTTTTTCCTAAACAGCCAGATTAACGTGTTAAAATTATCTAAAACAGGAGTATCTGAGAATAATTTTATTGCTAAATACCTATACAACATACTTAAATCCATTTTAATCCGATTTCCTCTATCAAAGCGCATATTATCAAACTACAAACTTTAAAAATCGATTTTTTTAAAATATTGGAATTGTTGCTAGGAACTCTATGGTTCTCAGCCCTCGAAGTATCGAAGTTCAGAAATGTGTTCTTGGCATGGGGTAAACATACATACATTTTTTCTGAAATCGCATTCAATATTAGGTATGTAAGTACCTACTTCAAAGTGGATCATGAAAAAAAATACATAAAAAAATACTTTGTCATCTAGAATTGTATGTACATATTGTAGAAACGCGTCAGTCATATTCCAGTATTCTAATTTGCTCAAACAGGCCTAGCATTCCTAGAAGATGAACTAACTGACCCAATTAAAGTTGGCAACGGGATAAGACAGGGGAATGCCCAGAGTAATCTATTGTTCAACCTGCTCAATGATCATAGATGAAATAATAAAAAAGTAAAAACTTAAAAAGGACACCAAATGGGGGAAAACAACTTCAAATAATCTGCCATGCAGACGACAGACGATGCTATACTAATTTTCAAAGTGAAGATGAATTTATTACAACGTATTTGGACCAAGTTAACATAACCGCCAAAATATTTAAAATGTAATGTTCCCAAAAAAAGACAAAATGCATATTTATTAGAGCAGAGTTTACAAAAGATGTAAATTATTGCTGGAAATAGAGCAAACAGAGCCGCAGCTTTCCTGAATGAATCAATAAGAAGAAATAAAAATATCGGGAAAGAAATGAAAGGCATTTACAAAACAGTCATCAGACCAATAATGACATACACGGCAGAAACACGACCCGACACATAGAGGACAAAAAGATTGCTCGAAACAGCAGAGATAGTAGGGGAGGAAAGTATGCTAAATTTGTAGTTATTCGAGCGTTATGGAAAACTATTGGGTTGTGAAGAGTATGTACTAACACCAAAAAAAGTTAAGTTAAGTTTTCCATAAAGTGTGGACTTTCCATTTTTAAATTTAATTTTCCATTTCCAACAAACGTTTTTTCCGATTATAGCGCCATCTATCCATAATTCGAGAAAATGTCTCGAATAAAAGTTACTTATGTTTACGTAAAAAATCCAAATCTGCAATAAAAATGGGGGCTCCTATTTAAGATTTTAAAGTAACCCCCCACCCCACCTCCGGGGGGTCGTGTTTGGTATCATTCGATAGAGTTTTCAAAAATATTGAATACGTGTATTTTTCAATTTTTCGATCTGATGTTCATTTCGCAAAATATCGCGGGATTCGTATTTCAAATTTTAAATTTACCCCCACCCCTCTCTGTGGGGTCGTGTTTGGTATCATTCGATAGATTTTTAAAAAATATTGATAACGTATTTTTTAGTTTTTCTATCTGTCGTTCATTTACCGAAATATTCGCTTTTTTTTGTGAAACTGTAACTTACCTTACCTTAATCTGACGATTTCGAGTTTTTCTAAGGATAGATTTTTTTCGGACCCCCCTTAACGAACTCCCCTGCATTAAGAGCCAATATATGGTAGAGGTACATTTGCAGGGTACAAGGTTTCTCCCCATGTGATAATCTGTAGCGCTCGAGTAACTTCAAAAATCCCCGCTTGGGCTCCCCTACCATTATATGCATTTTATTTTGTATTATACTCAAAATTTGTGGGTGGTCACCATATTATATTTGTAAATTGTTGTACTAAAAACTATCATAGGTAGATGTACCGTCATTTGGGAAGGCACTGTTATGGCGCATGTATAATTGTATAAATGGTATAAGAATTGTTTAAGAAACTTAGTGATTGGTTACTGACATTGAAATTTTATTAATGAGTATTAAAATCATTTAATGCTAACGCGTGGTTTAGGAATAAACCTCAAATTTCGCTTCTATACAAGTGCAATTATAATATGCAAATTAGTGCCTTCCCAAATGACGGGACCTTCTATCAATGTCTACAATTTTTCTGCTTTGAACAGTCTTGTGCAAAGACCATTGTAACCTTTTGTCAGGGAAACTGTGCTATCATGCATTTGAAAGGCTTGATCTGCCAGATCATTCAGTTTGCATAAAAAGAACAGAATAGCTAATTAAAAAATAGATAGATGCTAGACCAAGAACAGAGATCGTCGTTGTGTTAATTAAACCTAACCTAACCAAACCTCAACAAGTCACTTCTCTCTGCCAAGTCTCAGTCGCTCACACCTCGAATCTCATTCTTTTTGCGATCGCTCAACTTTGATAGTTGAGTTTTCGGTATTTAGAGGCTGGATCCCAAAAGTACCTATTTTTCTTCCGGATGTGTCGATCCGTAACGAATGTTGGAGATCGAATGGTAATCATCATGGCAATATGTCTTGTCTGTAGCAACGGGAAAAAGCTGTATAGATTTTGTGTTGAACCAGATTCTGTGGTCCTTTAGGATGTTCCTTTATCTGGACCTCTCCTTCCAAATATATTTCCCTGCAGGATGCTTAAAAGAGGGCACATCTGGATTCATTTCGCATAATGTTTCGAAGTACTGAAGCTATTGAGATTTGTTATTATTCAGTATCTATCGGTTCTTCTTCCTTCTTCTGAGGATCCATAATTTGTAATTTGGTAAGTTCACGGGATCTTCAGTATTTTCCAATACAGCGTCATATCAAACGCTACCAGTCTCTTCCACATATTTTCGTTCAAGGTCCACGATTAAACACCATAAAACAGAACAGAAAAGACGAAGCTTTACGATTAGTGTTGCTCAAAATCAGTCTTGGTCTTGCATTAGCGTGCAATATTTGAGCAAGAACAAGACTAAGCCTGCAAGACTCTTGCGTCTTGCAGTTAGAACTGAGGGTCGTTTTGGAGAGTATATTAGTTCGACTATATTCTTAGGTAGGTACTCTATGAGAAGCAAAAAAATTTGTAAAATTGGACTTATGCGCCTTACGAACAATACCATAAACAAACATACATTCTTCGATCTGAAATTAATTGTCCAGATTTTGAGAATAGCCGCCCTCTATTAATAAATTAATGTATCGAAACTTTTTAAAAATATGTCATATGCTGATAAAAAATATACCTACCAAAAGTAGTTCATTTTTTTCCTTAATTAGTTTTCTAAGAATTTAAACACCACAAATCATATCGATATATACAATAATAAGAATATCATGTATATTTTTTCTGCTGAGTGTGATTACGATAACGAGAAAGATTAATAACAGATAATGCCGTGCCGGCTATACCGTGTAACCAAATACCCAAATATTTAGTAACAATATACTGTCTACGAAGCATTCAACAAAGAAATATTTACAGTGAAATACATGGAAAACAAAAGGACATTTATGGCAGTTTTTTCTGTAGGTAGTTGAATTAAAATTGGTCATTTGTTTTATCAATCGACTGTTCTTTTGTTACTCTTTGGTTGATATACACTATTTCAAGAAATTAACGCACCGCCTTAAAAACGGGTCATTTTTGGTGTCTCGAATTTCCTAAACTTGTTCGATTTAAGTGGTTGATAATTTGATTTTTTATTTATTTGATTTTAATGTTTGATAAATAACATAGCCTTATTCTGTATAAATATCGCTGTAATAATATTGTTTCTACACAGGTAAATTGTCATTGTATACCGGATGTACCAATCAAACTGTATTTTTTTCTCAAAGTTGGCATATTCCTGTGGAATATTCTAGCATTTATAAAATAATATTGAAATTAAAACCCAACTATAGCCTCATATTTTCTTAACATTTTGTTTTTTGATTCATTCGCTTATGTTGGATAATAAAGAGTTAGGTTCATACTTTTTTAACTAGTCATGTTTTTCATCAATACAGAGTGTTTTTAAGTATGGCAAACTTTAAGGGGCAATTCTGCACGAAAAGTAATTTGACAGTTTGCTTCATAAATGTATGTTCGCAAATGCTTCGTTTCCGAAATAGGGGGTGTTAAAAATGTTTCTTGCAAACTGACGATTTATTTATTGTTCTAAAACCGGTTGAGATATGCAAATAAAATTTGGTGGGTTTTAAGAGGTAGTTATTACGCATTTTTGACATACAGTTAAGAATTTAATATTCACCATTGGCGCGCATACGGGTAACATGACCCGTTTGTTTAGAATTACTGCTTAAAATTTGCCATACTTATTTAAAAACACCCTGTATTGATGAAAACATGGCTAGTTGGTAAAATACCTAACTTGACTGTTATCCAACATAAACGAATGAAAAAACAAAATGTTAAAAAAATATCAGACTGTAGTTGGGTTTTAATTTCAGTATTTTATAAATGCTAGAATATTCCACAGGATGATGCTAACTTTGAGAAAAAAAGTTTGACTGGTACACTCATTAGTACCGATAAGGTATCCGGTACCTATACAATGACAATTTAACTTCTAGCAACAATATTATTACAGCTATATTGTTAACGAATAAGGCTATATAATATTAAAAAATCCCTTAAATCAGACAACAGGTTTAGGAAATTCGAGACATCAAAAATTACCAATTTTTAAGGAGGTGCCTTAATTTCTTGGAGAAGTGTATAATTCTCGGTTTGGTATTCGGTACCAAAATGAGAACTGGCATTAACATATGAAGGGCCAGGGAAATAACGATGAATGTCTATCTGCATATCTGCAAGCATTTTCGGTAAAATGAGAAACAAAGTTACATATTCATTGGTTTTACCCCTTGCGCCCAATCTTGTGACGTGATTTCAAGACCAAGACGATTATCATATTTACTTCCCCTTGTCCACTCACAGGTTGATAGTAAAGCTAACAGATTGCACAAAAATCTCAAAATTACCAAAAATTGACATTCAGCCTTTTTCCCTCTGACCCTTCATATTGTGCACATCTGTAACCGAATTGAATGCTTTTCAAATCACACATTGTCAATGTAATGGCAAATACTCGAAAACATACATAAGTTCGTAATAAACTTTGGTTAGTTGGAACATAGACACGGATTGCTTAGATCGTAGGTTCAAACCCCACCCGGTGTCAGTTGTTTAGATATTTATTAATTTGGTTGGTCTTTACTATGGCTGTGATATTAAAGCTTATAATTGACCTACTCTGTTACGTTGTTCATAGGCTAATGGGCAACTGCGAGACTTGCAAGACTCTTGCTGCAAGACCAAGACCTGGAGCGCAATACCAAGACCAAGACCAGGTGTACTGTCGCAAGACCAAGACCAAGATTTTCTAAGTCTCGTCTTGATCTTGCATTTGGGCAACAGTATTTGCGATATCTGCTCTTATCTTCTGGTTTCTTCTGGTTCGCTCTTGATTTATTGTGGTGCTGTGGTGGTTGTTGTGCGTCACACTTTTTACTGGTGTTTGGTTGACGTAAAGCTGAGTTCTTACTGTTATCTTTTTCCTGGTAATTATCATGGGCTTATTATCAATAACAAGCCACCAAGCTAATAAGAATAATAAATTTACTTATGGTATTGTAAATGAAACGCCGCTGACCATTACATCGTTTTTTAATTATCTTGACTTGCATTAGAAATATGTGCATTATTTATTAGACGCTGCAACTCTTTAATGCGGATTACTATTAATAAAAATAGGATGAGTAAACCTTTCCTTCTGTAAGACTTGATTATTCGTTGCTACTTACAAATCTTCATTAACATATTTATTCAATGCAGAATATGTTTTTGTCACCAATGGCATTGATATAATATTCAAGTAATATAGAGATACCCGTATTGGTTCTTTTATTTTGAAATAGATATGTTAATTAAACATAAATATTCTTATGGCAATTGCAATCGAGAATTCCTTTCGAATGTAAAGACATTCGTTACAAGCAGATACCAATTTGTAACTTTTTCTTTATTATAATAATAATTGCATCTTTTATAATTTATTTTAAGCGGTATGCTAATGCTGTAAATACTCTTCGGAGTCCAGTGGAGAGGATGTTCTTCAGTAATCTGTTCAGATTCGTACTGGTCGATATATCTAGCTCATGCGTGATTACAATTTGTAACATGCTTTACATTCTTGTATTTATGTTTGTGTTATATGAAATAAAATTAAAATTTATTTCATTTCAAAAGTTTCATTTCAAATCATAAGTTTGGCTACATTTACATACAACTTCACACTAAATAATTGATTGTAGCTGCAACCGGACCTTCTTTAGCTTTGAAATCTTTCTTTTTCCCACCCTACGTTTTCCTACGATATTATATTCCAATATATTTTGAAGAAGTTGGTATTAAATTTAACTTCGCTTATTTTAAAACCTAGAAAAATCTTAGTGATCAATTTGATTCAAACTAATTCTTAGAGACTGGGTATATATAGGTATATAATAGCACTACAGGCCTTAGAGGTCCTGGCTTCGATAGTCTTGACTAAATTCTTTCACTTTTTCCGGTCCTTCACTTATTCTCTCCAATGTCTTGTACCCATTTCTTGTATTTTTCGATAGTTACCTTAACAATAATTGAATCTATCTATTGGTAATTAGCACTGCGGTAAGAATCCCCGGCTAGTCGACCCATCTAACCTTGTCTTCTTATTAGTGCCAAAAATATTTATGATAATAATTATTTAACTGATAATAATTAATTGATTGGTTGACTTACCTGTTAAGGAGGGACAATCATAATTGTCCTATCTTACATTTCGAACATTTGTACTTATGGTAGTGGTCTTTTCGGGCCGCTGATCACAGTTTAAAGAAGCAGAAGAAGAAAAAGAAGATTATTAAGCTTCTTGACAAGTGACGTCCGCGCATCACTGTTTTTTTTTTATTTTATTTTTATCGCACAAGACATGGGTGGGTCCAAAGAATCAATGGGGGGGAGCGTACAAATGTTCGAAATGTAAGATAGGACAATTATGATTGTCCCTCCTTAACAGGTAAGTCAACCAATCAATTAATTGTCCTTCACATAACATTTCGAACATTTGTACTTATGGTAGGCTGTTGAAAGATTAAACAATATTGTGCGATAAATAAACAAAAGTACATTGCAATCCAAAAATGAATAGTACTTAGCAATTTTTTTTTTTTAGAAACTTTACACAAAATATATACATATGTATACCTAACTAATATATTAGAGCAATTATTAATTAAGATTCATGTTTATATTTTAATTATATGAGATGTGTACTTTCAACCAGGTACAAATAAACATAATAAGAAAATTAATGTTCTTACTAATATTAGTAACCTACACATGTAATATAATTACAATTACATACAATTACATGGACTCACCAGACAATACGATTTTGCAAAGAGTCCGTAATATTTTGCTAGAGGTTTATTATAAAAAATATTGAATACGTGAGAATTTTCTGTCCATCTCGCCGTCTCTCTAATATCTTCTATAATCCAGTTCTAACTCCCGCTGAGGTAGATGCATGTCTGACACTATACACTTTAAAAATATTAGTGTCTATATTTTTAATTTAAAAAAATGTTATATCTATCTACTCAACGCCTGGGTAGATGTTGCTTTATACGTCTCTTTTTTTTTTTTGTTTTTAGTTATAAACAAATTGTCTTCCGATTGAGGACGAATGTTTTAGAAATCTCTAAACACTCTCAACTGTGTTTTTTGTTTTAAATAGGTTGATATTTGTTTATTTATTATTATTATTATTATTTTTTGGGGAAGTCTTTATCCTATGTTATATCAAAATGTCAATTTTATCTTGATCCATGAAAATATTCTGAATTTTTATTAGGTACAGGGTTTGCAACCTCTGAACTGAAGTGAGTGCAATCAACATTACAAGTTTGTAAGTAAGATCTTTCAGGGAAAGGCTTGTGAGACGAAATAATGTTTCTAAATAAAGTAATACTGGTAGAGGGTCCCAAGTTAATTAATATTTGGGCAATTAAGGTTTGAGGTTATATATACATTTGTAAAAAAAATTTAAAAATGTTTTTATAATATTCTAGGATATCTTCTATCAACGCCAATGCAGCACTGTGAATGTTAATACGAGCTATAATTATAATCCGGTTCTACGATAGATTTAATAAAATTAAAATTTGATAATTCATAAGCAAAATGGTTATTATTTTATACTAAACCGTCACCATCTCTTGAAAACTGTATCATACAGATTTAGTGATTTGTTGTAATAGATGGGATGGAATCCTCAGGAATGCCTTTTCTTAAAAAGCTTGCCTGACAAGAATATGGAAACCCAAAGGATGTCCTGGATATAAAACCCCAAAAAAAATATTCTAGATTAAATTTTTATCAGGTCCATAATTATCTTTTTGGTTGTGTAAGGTGTGGTGGTCAAAGGTTGTGTACCAAGGCTGAAAAACATAAAATTTAAATCCATGCCAATCTAGAGTTAAGGCATTGGCTTTCTCTGATCCGGGGTCAGGGTTCAAAATTACATACCTTGCACATTTTTTTTTTTTTTAGGATATGTTTCAAACATATCGATTTCTGGAATAAGAAGCTGCTCAAAAATTATAGTAACACAATTATCACTTAAAGAATACCTTCTCTGTTTCTATTTTTAAAGATCTTGATTCCGAGTCAGGCAAAAGCATTTTTTTTACTGTTACAGATGCAAAAATAATTTTTAAATTCCTATTTTCACAGAATTATTAAACTTATCTGCAAATGTTGAGTACTGTACACTACCCATCTTGTTAATGCAAGACACAGCTGTTGCGTTATTTATTCCTAGCAAAATGTTACAATTCCTATATTCGTTGAAAAAGGATTTCAAGCCACTATATGCTGCTAGTAACTGAAGTTCATTTATATGTAGTTGTTGTTCATGACTCCAAAAACCATGAGTTTTGTTATCAATGCAGCATACCCGCCATGCTAAAAGATATATGCATCGCAAAATATTTTAAGTACATAATTGGATTATTTTATATTTTGCTCACTAATTGGTATGTTATTTAACCACCAATTGTAATCATTTTTAAGTATTTAGGTATGGTCATTTTAGTGTCATAACTATTAGTTTAAGAAAAAGGCTACTTTTCTTTTGTATTTATTTATATATATTTTTTTTTTAGTATAATTTTCCATATTTAACTTCCATAAATGGACGAACTGTTACAAACTGACCGATTAAGGCTGCAAATGATCTTATTTTACATGTACTTTTATTTTTGATGTTCTGAATACTATTAGATTTTTTTTTTTTTTTGTCAGCAGGTGCAAAATATATCAGGTTCGAATCAAACGTAAAACCAAGAAAAGTTATATTTTTTATTTATAGTAAATCCCAAGCAGAAAAAACATAGAAAATGTTTAAACAATATTTTCTTTACATTTTAAATATGATTTTGAAATTGGTAAATGGTCCTCTAAAAAATTGACAAAAGTAAAGCCTCCTGTTATTAGATTATTTAGGGCTGGTTTTAAAGTTTTTGTAAATATAAAACCCGAGATATTATTCAAACCAAACGGTAAACAGTTTAATTAATATAAAAAAGTTCTGTACTTAAATTTTAAATATTTTTTAGAATTTTAATGAACAGGAATAGCAAAATAGACAACTTTTAAATCTATTTTTGCCATAACCCTTGAAAATGAGCTTGAGGACTGACCTATTATAGTCTTCCAGCTTAAAATATGTGGCTTCTATAAAGCAATTCAATTGTTTTAAATTCAAAACAAAATCTCTGATTTCCGTCTTTTTAGGCACAAAAAACTACGAAAAATAAATTGTCCTTTTGTATGTAAAGAAGGAGAAATAGTAATTTTTAATTACTTTTCAAGTAATTTTTTTTTTTTGTCATACGACCAGTTTGGGTCTATGAGAACTTTTGGTGCTCTCTCTTCAGAGGGCGTTGTTTTAAATAAAATATTAAAACCTTAGACCAAACTTAAAAATTTCTTATCTGAAGTAATCCCTTTCCATATTTTAATACAGTTAGCCATATTACCCTATTAATTTTTATTGACATTTAGTATGACATCCTGGTTGTTCTCATTTGCTTTTGGTACTGCTGTCTGTTCGATTGTTTGCATCTCGATGCTAGTAGAGGGTGATTTGAGTACTGACTTTGTCCAATTCTGGTCTGCTCAAGGTTGGATTGAAGTTTAAACGCTGCTGATTAAAGTTGCTAGATTCTGAAAGAACTCTTGATGGATGCTGAGTGGAAACAGCAGCTTGGCTTTGTGGTATAGTCTTTGGATAAACAGTGGTCTTTTGTGGCTTCGTAATGACTTCGAGATGACTTAATAAAGCTGATTTTGTATCTTTGTTTAATATTTTTGACAAAACCAAACAAAAAATTATTGTAAGTACACTTACTAACTTTGTAATATTAAGGTAGACGATAAAAATCAATGCAGAATGTGCAAAAAGTAGTTAAATATATTTTATTCTATTCTAAACTTCTGGGCTACTATAAGTAACTCTACGAAATAGGAGTAGCTCAAAATAAAGATTTTCTGGGCTACTAAAAAAAGTACCCTCTTCTAGTTTTATTGTTTGAGGACAAACCAAACAAACATTTAATGTAAGCAGTAAACTTACTACCCTCGTAATATGAAATCTAGGCAAAATGTGCACAAAGTAGTTGAATAAATACATTTTATTGTATTCTAAACTTCTGGGCTACATTAAAGTACCTCGGAGAAATAGAAGCAGATAAAATAATCATAAAGATTGTCTGGGCTGCTAACAAGTACCCTCTGCTGTAATTTTATTGTTTGAAGACAAACCAAGCAAAAAGCTTGGTGTAATTAAACTTGCTTGTAATCTTAAATCGAAGTAGAATTTACAAAAGTAGTGAAATAAATAAAATTCTATTGTATTCCAAACTGCTGGGCTACTGTAAAAATACCTCTGAGAAATAGAAGCAGATAAAATGATCATAAAGATTGTCTAGGCTACTAAAAAATACCTCTGCTCTAGTTTTATTGTTTGAACACAAAACCAAACAAATAATTTAGTGCAAGTAAACTTGCTTGTAACGTGAAATCGAAGTAAAATTTACAAAAGCAGTTAAACTAATATATTTTGTTCTATTCTAAACTTCTGGACTACTGTAGAGTACCTCTGAAAAATAGAGGCAGGTCAAATAATCATAAAGATTTTTTGGGCTGCTTAAAAGCACCCCTGCTCTAATTTTATTGGTAAACCCTTTATTTTGTTCTATTTTAAACCTTTGGGCTATAATTTTATTTTTAAACCCCTAATAATGTAGTCTGTATTACTTTGGGCTACCTTAAGGTATCCTTATTGACACGAACAATATAAATTTTTGCATAATATCATGTCTGTCGGACATTTTGCTACAAAATAAACATTAATAGGAAAATCAGTGCAGTGTGGCAACATAGCGCCTGTTACATCTCTGTGTGTTTTGACAAATACTATTGACGTTTTGAGTATTTCGAATAGGGAAGAAGGCGAGATATAGTAACTATGACAACAGAGAAAATATATTGATAACAACAAAAAAGGACCCCAAGTTTGAATTTGGTTAAAATTGTCATTTCGTAAATATTAAATATTTATAGTTCGATCTATTCACACATAATTTAATTTATCTAACATAAAATGATTCAAAAATATCTTATAAATAACTTGGTCTTTTGGGATAAAACCCAAAAATATCATATAAATACCTTAACTCTACCAGTTTCTGTTGCAAATTTTCATATTTCCGCCTCTTTCGGGATACACAATTATTCTCTGATGACTTTTGTGGTATTTTAAACACTGTCTAATAATTTTTATAAAACTATTTGGAAAGCACTTGTGATCAGTACACGCACAGAAAAAAACAGTGATGCGCGGACGTCACTTGTCAAGAAGCTTAATAATCTTCTTTTTCTTCTTCTGCTTCTTTAAACTGTGATCAGCGGCCCGAAAAGACCACTACCATAAGTACAAATGTTCGAAATGTTATGTGAAGGACAATTAAAAATATATTTTTATTAAAACTAGGTTAGATTAATAATGTATGGATTTACTTTCAAAATTCTCGTTCAGTTTACACTCTAATGCCTGGTTACACCAACAAATCTTAAGCTTCAGCTTAGCCCAGCTCAGCTTATAGATCAATAATTTTCGATTTGTATCTAAACACGTCTTAACTGAGACGAAGTTTAAGATGCAATCCACGTGACAATCTATTTTGGCAAGCTGACAATTGATCTAAGACTCAATGGTGCTCCGCGTATGTTTAGTAAGCTGAGCTTAAGGCACGTCTTAAGAATAAGATCTGTTGGTGCAATTAGGCATAAATTTCTTAACTCACTTATTTACACTTTTTGGCAAATATTTTGGTGATTTATCTGCTCGCAGTGCCTCAGTATTTGAAGTTTATTGCGGAGCGGATTTAAATCGACCTCACTGTCTCTTTACCAGAACCGGCCCCCTAGAGATTGAGTATGCTTTTGATAATACCTGTAGTGCGTCTACACAAAGAGCACTGCGTAGAAATATAACTAAATGAAATGTCATGATTATTTAAACGTTTCAGTACAGAATTATATTTACGGAAACGGTAGGGAACCTAGCTAATGATACAATCTACGGGCTTTGCAGTCAGAGAATACTTACCCAAGGTTTCGCAGACGATATCGTGCTAGTAACCAAGGTATCGTTTCCTGGAACCACCTTGAGTCAGGTGCGTCTTGCAATGAAGTACATATCTTGGATCTTGGCTAAACATGTTGGATCTAATTACTGTAATCTTCTTAGCTAGCTTCCATGACAATTTGCAGATATTCTTCTCGATCTTGTGCGGCATTTAACAATTCATCTGCTGGTAAGCAAGTCTATTATTGACAAAAGTTCCTGAGTCATGAATATTTCTTATTACCGATTCATTTTTTTCCTAGATCTTTCCGTTGAGTATTAACTGCAGTACCCACATCTTGAAGGCTTTTAATTTGTTTATCATATTAATCTTCATGATCCAGGTTTCACATCCATATAGTAATAAGACATGATACACATAACATTTGTTTTATAAATGCTTCTCTTGCAATTTCTATATGAGTTTTAATTTCTTCGTCAGGATTTAATATCTTGTTTATCCAACATCCTAGGTATTTAAAATGGTTAACTTTTGTAATCAGCTCATTTCTGACAATTATTTGCATATAGCTAACGACTTAATTACTAACCACAAGTAACTTGCTAGACAGCAATAATAACAGATGGCGGAATCACCAAAAATATAGAACTACCAACTGAAGTACGACAATGCGACTCCCTATCAACGTCACTATATTTAATGTAGCTATAGAAGGAACAATAAGAACAATAAAAGGTATAATTAACATCGACGTCGAAACTTGTGGCGTACGCTGACGACATAGCATTGATTAGGAGAAACCCAAACTTTGCGAAGTTGTGTAAGAAAGGATTCATAAAGGGTTTGGCAATAAATCAAGACAAAACCAAATACCTAATATGCTCAAGAAAAATTAAGTTAATGTGACAATGCTAAATTTTGACGAATATGAGTTTGAAAAGGAGAACACTTTAAATATCTTGAGGTGTCCATTAATGGAACTGATAATAAAATTACAGTGATCAATGAAAGAATCCTGGCACGAAACAGAACCTACTGGAAATAAAAAAACTTCCTCAAAGATAAGAAGCTTACTCAGAATACTAAACCGAAAATTTACAAAGCAGAAATTAGACCACAAATAACATATGGTACTGGAGTAATATGTCTGACGCAGAAATATAATGAAACATTGAGGATCCTAGAGAGACAAATAATTCAGAGAATATCGCAGGCCCTAATAAATACTTTTAGAAAATTGATGAACTTCGAAGTAAGAGAACTTTTGAAAGGAGAAGACATGGCCAGATTTACCAAGGCACAGAGACTCAGATGGATGGGAGATATAGAAAGAAGGAATCCAGAAGCAGATATCACGAAAATAAAAAAATGGAGACCAGTATCACGCAGACCAAGAGGAAGACCCAAAACCAGGTGCGAGAACTAGATAGTTGAGAACCTTAACAAGATGGGAGTTAGAGAATGAGTAACAATAAGCAAAAATAGGAACGAATTTAAAAACAGAACTGATTCCCAGTGGTAAAGGAATCGGAAGAGCCCAAAGAGGGTGGCAATCACTCCGTGTAGATGCCATGATGATGATGATGTTTATCAAGGAGAATGATATACTCTGTTAAGATTCTATTAAAAAAAAAGATAACTTAATTTTGACCGCGAAGTCTAATTGTGCTAGTCCGTTTCTACTAATTCAATAATTGCATCTCCTCGAAAATCTATTTAACTGTTAAATCGTTATGCTAATGCTGAAAAACTAACTAGACCTCTGATGGTGGAAGATATAAAACCTCTCTTTTAAGCTTAATCTCTTACAGAGTTTCATTATCGCAAAGAACTTCAATCTTCATTTAAATAATCACTTCAATATTTTCTAATCCGTACGTGATTAATATTAGTAAAATTATTTTCTTTGATCGTGTCGGCCCGAGAGCGAGAGAACGACAAAAGAGGTGTCTTTTTTTGTGACAACGCACCTGAGAAGAACAAATTTGATGTCTTTATTTACATCTGAACCGAGATATTAATAAAACGCGGGGACTTCCTCTTTAAGTGACATTTCAGATAGTTAAAGCGTTTGATACATAGCGCATTTTGATTCTTCAATGTTGGCTTGTCATAGATAAGTCTCCCACTGCTTCTTCGGCTAAATGGACACTGAGAAATTCAAATTCATTAATTCTGATTACGAGATTGGTAGCTACGAAAATAAATGAGCTTTTATTTGTTTGGGAACCTGATGCAAACACATACTTAGCTTTTTAATTTATGAAATCCACCGATCGGGCTTTAGGCTAATTAGCGATATATAAATATAGTAGGTATCTATCGAAATAGGAAACTTGAGTTATTCGACTGAAAATGAACCGTTCTATTTAAATTAATGACATTTCTTTTCA
Organism: Diabrotica virgifera virgifera; assembly: GCF_917563875.1. Classification (NCBI taxonomy): domain Eukaryota; kingdom Metazoa; phylum Arthropoda; class Insecta; order Coleoptera; family Chrysomelidae; genus Diabrotica; species Diabrotica virgifera. The sequence continues at coordinate 88,135,283 of NC_065447.1, read as the reverse complement.
TGTCCTTTCACATCATTAAGCCGGGTACACGTATGTTGTACGGACGGACAGGACGGACCGCTTACGAGCTGTTCATTCGTCACGAACCACGGCCTGTCGGTCTTTGGGACGAACACAAAGGATTTTCTCGTCGAATCGAGATTATGTGAATGACGTGTTCTAGAGATAAGAAACGTGTGAAACACAATTTAATCAATTTTTATTTTATATTCAATAAACAAATAATTGCTGTCTTTATTTAAATTTAGAACGTGACTTTGAGATACAATTTTAAATTAAATTAATCATTTACATTAAACTTCGCACAAGTTGGTTCGTAGCTTTCCATGAGTCGCGATTTCCTTGTCGCTAGGGATGGGAAAAACCTACCGGTTTAAACCTAAAACCGGTTTTTTACTTCGCAATAACCGGTTTTACCGGTTGTTTTCTTGTCCCGGTTATAACCGGTTTTTTCTTTTTAAAGTAAAAACCGGTTATTAGGTTTTTACGGTGATTAGGATTAGGTTAGGTATTATTTTGGATCCCAATCATAATTATTATTCTCAAGTAATTATTCCAAACAAAACCATAATTCAAATTTTATTTTATTTTATAAAATACAGAAGCAAACTGAAAGTGCAATCTCACATCAGCCATCTCTACTCGTCGCGATGAGTTTGCTGTAAATATGTATATTTTCAACGAACTGTATGCGAGCAGTTCGCAAACAGTACGGTTCGCGTATGTGTACCAGGCTTTAGATTACAAGAAAGACGAAATGAGAGAGAAACATTCATTCATAAATCCGTGGTTACATAATTATTGTTAGCTTTGTGTCTCGAATGGCTGCGATTCTGCGCTAGATCGACGGCTTTATAAAGAGATTTTCCCACCAGAGTCTTCATTTTCAGAGATTTTTCTTATCACTATAGGTACCAATAGTTTTATGGTTACCGTTCTTCTGGCTATGTGGCCAAAGAAATTTAGGTATGTTTGGTTTACTTTTTTTAGTAGCCTGTCTTACATAAAGTTCTTCCAGAATTTCCGTGGTGGGCAAGTTGGTTCTGTGTTCTGTTCGGGGCACGCGTAGAATTCTTCTATAGAGCCACATTTCGAAGGCTTCGATCTTACTTATATTGAGATTCCATGCTTCGGCAGCTTATGTAGCAATGAGAAAAATAAGGACATTGACGAAAGTTTCCTTGTTATTCTTCGGTCTTTCCATATTTTAATTATTCTAGCTGTTGCGGTTCAGGACATTCGACATTGCTAGTCTACGCTTGATTTCTGAGGGAGCCCAAGTATATAAATCTGTCTACCACTTCTAAATTCGCCACTTTGTGTATGTGGGTAGATTATTATTTGCTTTGGCTACGATCAATAACATTATTTTTCCTGTATTGATCTGAAGTACGAATTCTTTGCTTATCCGACTTTGCCGTACGTTGACGATACTCATTTAGATTCACTTCGATTTCATTCGCTGCTAGTATAAGTGTGTCATCTGCGTAACACAGGTCCTACTGATTTTTCTGCCTCCTATAGTGATTCTATCTATCCCATTCGTCTAGTACCTCATTATAGATATAATGTAATATACTATAATATAATAAATATATTCAGAATATATGTTTTATATTAGTGGTGATAGTATAAGTCCGGTCTAGTTCCTTCCTTTGATTTGAACGTATTTTTGAATATATGTATTCACTGAATACTGTAACTTTGGCTGAGTATCTATCGTACAGATTTTTTATTAAGTTAACTAGGTCAGGCGTTCAAAGCCTTCTATGCTGATACGTCAGAATAGGGACCGTTCAAGTATTACGTAACGCAGGTTTGGGGGGGGTCAAAAATCTTAAAAAATTGCGTTACGCAATAGTTAAACTCCCATAAGAGTGCGTTACGAGGGGGGGGGGGGGTTAAAAATCTTCAAAAATCGCGTTACGTAATACTTGAACGCTCCCATACACAAAGCACTCTGAGGTGGTAAGCTGATCGAATTTTTTTAAAAGAGAATATACTTTATTTAGGAAATAAAATAAATGCATGACTAGCTTTGTAAACCTGATACCAACTTAATAAAGGCATCCTACCTTGCTAGATGTACAATTGCAAAGGATGGAAAGCCTCACACAATAGAGAGACCCTTTTATTACTGGCCGCTGTGGAAATGGCCCAAACCGTGTTATAAAAAAAGGTGAAAATACAAATTGTTGAGATGTCTTCCAATGAACAACTTTGTAAAACTTCAAGAGTACACATATTTTGTACTTCAAGTAGACGAGAGCACGATATAACAAACACAGCACAGCTACTCGTATTTGTACGATTTGATTTTTATGAAGAAGTTATAGAAGAGTTTTTGTTCTGCAAACTACTTGATATCAAATTGACAGGGCTAGCAGCAAAAATAAAGAAAATTGCTCCTGAATGCTGAAGTACACATTGTGTTTATACACCGAGAATAATTATAATTAGTAGATATATTTCTAAAAAATTAGGAGCGGGGGAAGCTACTTTCCATTTTTGCATGTCCGCATCCCCGGTGTTTGGTGGTACGCCAAAATCTTCAAACTATTTCAGGTGGTACGCAGTTGCTAGAAGGTTGGGCACCCCTGAACTAGGTGATTAGGTACTCCCATATTTTTCATTATACTCCAGAGGGCATGCCATTTTGCAGCATTGATATATGTATTGTGTTTTCTCGCTTTTTCTATTAGCTGTGTCTTGTGTTCAATATCTGGTCATGCGTTCTTTTTCCTGATCCGAATCCGCATTCTTATTCGGCTGTTGCTGGAAGTAGAAAGTTCTTTATCCTTTCATTGATTATATGTAGCAGGATTTTACTTAGATGAGGAATAAGGACAACAGTTCAGTAATTGCTGCATACGGTTAGTGATCCGTTTTTATGAGTAGGGATAAATGTTGCTTTCACACTCTCCGTTGGCATACCATCAAATACCTAGGATCCTATGTTTCTTAGTTGGTTGAGATTTTTCTCTACTTTTACTTGTAAAATGATTGGTTCTGCCTCTCTGATTGTGTTTTTCTTGTGTCTGAGACTGATGCAACTTTTGAAGTGCCCTTGTATAATTCTAAGCAGTAATTTTCCTAAGTCTTTGCAATGCTCTCTATGTCGGTTTTTACTTCTCCATTATGGTCTTAAATTGCTTGAAGTTGTGACTTGGGGTCTCAGAGATTCTCTGAAAAGATATTTGACTTTTTAAATAGTTGCTTCAGCTTTTCTATTCATTTTTTCTGCTTAGCTACGCTATTTTTTGAGGGTTGCCTTTTGTTTTTGTGGAATGTTGCAGCATAACTCTTCTTTTTTCCACTACTAAGGTTTCCCCTGACATCAAATGTTTATTCTTTTGGATTTTAGGTGATGTGCACTTTTTTTCGCTGACAACACGATATGAAATACATTTCGTCTTTATTAACAACTCATTAGGTAATGGTAGCATCTTCTTTCTTCTATCGAGTATATATGGTGTACCTACTTAAATTGAAAAGAAAAATATAGTATGTATGATTTAACAAAATACGGACCTGAAGGTAAGGCATTTTCGTATCTTGAGAATTATTGAAAGGTAAAGGCTTTTCTAAATTTTGAAAGAAAGAATTTTTAAATTTATTTTATTTGGTTGCTCTTTCTTCAGGTAAACGTCAAATGACTCTGGTATCTGTTATTAATAATAAAAACAATCATGTCTTTCACCACTCCCAATATTTTGGTAATTTCAACGAGGTTACAACCTCTCTAGTAATTCATTAGTTATCAAGACACACAAAATCATCAATTATTATGACTGTAGGAAAATAAATGTGTGTCTATTTGTTTTGAAATATGCCACAAATGTAGGATTCCGTTTTTATTTATTAATGTCAAACGAAATTGCTATTTCAATTTTCCGAAATAGAATCAATTAAATTAATATAAATCAGTCGATGATGTCTATTTATATAAATTAAATGGCACAACGAAATAATGTGTGCGTTCGTATGTTTCTCTTTTTCAAAAAATCAAAACAAACATTTATCGTGCATTAATTAGCTTAATGGAAATTTTTTTAAGGAAATTTATTCGACTGGAACAATTTAGTTTCGTTGTTTGTTTCATATTCCTAAGAGTCGGTCAAAGTTCCCAAAGTATTGGCAAAAAACTGCAAATGAAGAAATAGTGTCCTCTGACAGTACGAAATTTCTTCTGATTCTTCGTTCATTCAATGTTATGGTCCTTGTTCTATCTCGTATCATATATGTCCTTGAACTCATTCATTACCTACTTTTCTGGTTCATTATTTTTAGACATTCGTCTCATACTTCTGCTTGTTTCTCCTGGTCCTCATCAAGCTATATTGCTATAATATACTCTAGCTGGGCGGTGATGTTTTACCTACCTGTTATCGAGTTATATCAAATCTATTATCATGTAATCATGTAGATCTTGAGATGAAGACACTGAAACACGAGTTTACTCTCCGTTTTCATTGGTAGGATTAAAAGGTTCATGATCTTCCCTTACAATTTTCTGAAAAAAACACGATTGAGAATCTGCTAGAATTGCTAAGAATTCATTACAAATATAGATTTGTTTAATGGAAAATTTTTATGGAAATTTATTCTACAGAAATATCTCAGTTTTGCCACAACTTTCAGATTTCTACAAATTGGTCGAAGTTTTCAAATCATTGATAAAAAACCGCAAACAAAACAGTTTCCATTGACAGTAAGGACTTTTACCTGAATCATTCATTAGATGTTGAATATATGGGTAAGATTTTTCTTACGCTTTTTGCTACATCTTCTATCTTATCCTCTTTTTTGTAGACCTAAACAATATAACCTGTGATAGTGTCTTCCTGACTAAACTATGGGAAGCGATGGAAAAATCCACATAAATATAGAGATAGTAAAATCTATTAAAATGCCGTAATATAATTAATAAATAGGGAAATAAGGTTAGCAAAGGATGCAGCCTATTTATTTCCCGCTAGTGAAGAGTCCATGTTTCACTTGCATATGTAATAACTGGGCTAATAATTAACATTTACAGCCTTAATTTAGATTTTATTTTTAGCAGTTTAGAGGTTAATAATAATGATAAGGAGTATACTGTCCTATTTCCCGCAGATATCCTTGCGTCCTGATAATAATCTTGTTGTTCAGCTGGTTTAATATTGATGCATTTTTCCTGCGAACTACATACCTCAGGTGTCTCAAAGTAGTTGCTTGCTCAAAAAGATATCTTGAAAGGGCATCCTCATTTTGTCAAAAAAAAAACAAAAGAACAAGAACATTAAAAAAATTTTATAAGGATACTTTTTTAATCTTAATTTTTTAATATTCGATATACGTCCAATATTCTTCACCATCGAAATGATTAGCAATCTGCAGAATAATGTGAGTCATATTCTGCACAGTTCGAAAATTATTAAGATCCAAATTGGAACCGCCGCGGGATATTGAAAAGTAGTACCAGAAGTACCGTGTTAATGTCGGCTGATGTAATACGGATAATGAAGGCTTTTTCTCTTTTACAAGCTCTATAACGTTACCCATATCGCGACATATAATTTGTTAATATAAAAGAACAAAACTGTATTATTATTCTTTATTTTTTGCAAACTGTGAACCCGATCTCTCGTTGAAACCAGCAGTTAACCTGGTATTTTCGAAAAGGGATTATTATTATCAATTTTGTAGAACAAGCCGTGTGGAATTCATTTTCCAGTTTTATGTTTTACTAATTATTAGGTATGGTATAGAATAAATATTTTTTATTATTATTGTTTATTCAAAGTAACTAATAATATAATTTACGTCACACTCTTTAATTTCCTGTTTTCATTATATTCAATTAAGTTATCTGAAAGTCTTGAAATAAGTAAAAGTACCTACAGAGTGTAGTGGTTTAGATAATAAAAAATAGAACTGTTTATCTTTTGGAATTATATATTTAGAAAAACTTTTTACGGATGTTTTCTCAATAAATAATATTGATTTGGTATATTTTTTTTATTTTGTACTCATTTTTGAAAATTGAAGTATTCCTGGGATTCTTGTACTCTTATAGAGGCATTAAGATATTCGAGATATTTCAGTAAAGGTATTTATCCCATGCTCAAAGAAGGAAACTCAGGAACATGACGAAGCAGGCCGTTGACACTATTAAAGATAATAATACTCATACCACATCCGCAACTTTCATTTATGTCTTGAGAATATATACAGTAGACTCGCGAATATCCGAGGTATCTGGGACCGTGACTACCTCGGATATGGAGAAACTCGGTTAACACTGAGATTGGTTATGTTACCTGTTACCTGTTACCTACCAGACGGTTTATCTTCAAGAATTTGTTCCTCCAGCCTCCAAGAAACATTCCACAGAAATGATTTTATTATTTGGAAGGAACAAAATTAAAACAGCTACTTTGGAATATCCAATATACCAAACATTATCCAATTGTCTGATA